>NW_009715841.1:11659-12316 GCF_000703405.1 Apaloderma vittatum | reverse complement strand
TAGTTGCTGGTAGACAGATATTGTTCTCCTAGTCCTGCGCTTTCCAAACACTGAGGTTATCAGGCATAAGTGACTTATTATGCAAATCCTCTGTCTTAATATCTGGCTGCTCTCTCCCTGGAATTGCATTGGCTAAACCCCATGCGTTATTGGAGCTGCTAATGTTTACACATTAGCTTCGTTGGCTAATATACAAGGCTTCAAGTTGCAAATTGATGTTTCTTACAGCTGAGCAAATTCTTTTTCTATTAAATGCAATATTTAAAATGATTTGGAGAAGCAAAACAAACTACTGGTGAGAATTTTAATGGAGCTGCTTTCCATATTCTTCTAATCAGCTTTTATCGGGGCCAGGAAATCAGTAATTTTTTATTTTTTTTCTTTTAAAACGTTTCTATTTCACAGAAGTGGGTGGTGGAGAGGAGCAGGGAGGAGGTTTATTGCAGCCTCTGGTGTGTGTGATGCCCGGACACGTTTGCAGGTGCCTGTTGTGCTTGTGCCCCGGGCCTTTTGATTGTGCAAAGTGCGGCTAAGGAGGGAATTTAGCTCCCCTTGCTTTGACTAAAAGAGATTTTCTCACTGCTGACATCAAAACCCCGGGGTGTTGGGGCTCAGCCGTGGAGCTGGGGGGGTGTCCGGTGCGATGGGGTCTCTGTC
>NW_009715841.1:6958-11589 GCF_000703405.1 Apaloderma vittatum | reverse complement strand
CCGCACCCCCCCGCCGAGCGAGTCCTGGCCCCCTGCAGCATCACCCCCCCAGGGAGTCTGAGGCCCCTGCAGATAGAAATGAGCTTTCTGCTCCCTCACCCGTTAATTACCTCGACCGGGAGCCCACAGTGTGGTACGTACGGGACCTTGCTGGATGAGAAGTATTATTTAATTTTACATGAATTGCAATGTGTGTTCCCAATCCCCAGTGTCTGCTGGTGCCCAGAGCAAAGCGGCTCCTGGCATTTCCTCCCTGGGGCACGTTCCTGGAGGAGCTTGCTGTGGAAATCACCTTTAAATAGCAGCCAGGAGGTGGGAGGCTGGCTCCGCTCCCACAGGGCTGCCTCAGTTGTGTGCCTCAGTTTCCCCATTTTGCAGCCGCGGCGTTAACCGTTTATCCTTTGGTGCAGAGAAAGAGCATCTTATACACATTTAAGAGGAGAGCTCTTGGGTGCGATGGTCCAGGGCTGTGTGACTCCACGTAGCCTCCGGCTCCATCCTTGCTCTCGGGAAGCGGTGAAAACTCTGGATTTGGGAGTGAAAGGAGCTCTGCTCATCCCTGCCCCATCTCGATGTGTTTGGGTGATGGTGATGATGGGTTGTAGCCCTGTTTCGCTGGGCAGGGTGTTTGCACGCGACCAGCCAGCTCTGGGGTTGTTCTGGTACCTGAATCCTTCTGATTTCCTGCTGTTGCTTACCTGGGCGGGGGGCAGGAGCTGCTGGAAAAGGCCAGGGATGAAAAATCAATCCTGATTCTGAAAGGTTACTTGTGTTTGCTGATGCTGGGGACTTGTGCCCCCAAGATATTGCAAACCAGAGATATCCTTGGCTCTAACCCACTCCTGGCTAAGCCAAGAAGGGAGCAAAACTGGCTTTTTCCCATCGATCCTGGGCACACACCCTAAATTTCAGAGTTTTGGGGAGCGCGTTGTTGCTGAAAATTGGGTACAAGCCCTTTTTTTTTTTTTTCTGTAAAGCCTTTCCACTTTTAGGTATGTTATTCGTATAGCATCCCTACCAGATGATGTCTTGAAGGGTCTGGGAGGTGTCGTTCCCCACCTCGGGAGTGTGAGATCCCCTCACGGATGGTGCTGGGCTGCTCTTCAGCCTGGGAGCCTTTTCAAGGCTGCTTGATAAAAGAAGAGAGAAGCCCGTGGAGCAAGTCCCACGGTGCAGGAGGTTAAAGAGAAAAGGTTTAAGTGTGTAATTAACTTTGAAGCGAGAGGAGCGTAGAATAAGCGGATGAAAAAGCGCCGGGTGGGCTGGTGGGCAGGCAGCGACGTTCCTTGGTGGCCACGGAGATTTAATTAGACGCCGTCCGTTGTACTTGGCTGCTTGGTCGTCTTTTTCCTTCCTCTATGCGAATCCTTCATTCTTCCTCTTCCCCCTCCCTGGCTTTCCCCCTCTTCATCCCTGGGGAGGATGGATGCTGGGTGGCAGTGGTACCCGGGGGATGCTGGGTGGCAGCGGTACCCAGGGGATGCTGAGCAGCACTGGTACCCCTCTCCCTGGTGAATCCATTAAAGCCACCTCTTCTGCCTTCTGTTTTTTTAAAAAAATATGCTCCCATTTGGTGTTTAACCCCCACGTTAGCACTTGTCCCTCTGCTCCTTCCTGCTTGGGCACGCTGCGGTGCCATGGAGGTGACAGCGGTACCCAGGGAGGATGCTGAGCAGCGCTGGTACTTGGCGAGTCCCTCAAACCACCTCTTTTTTTTAATAGATTTTGGTCCATTTGTTGTTTAACCCCTATGTTAATACTCATCCTCCATCTGGGCACGCCACGTGGCGTGTGTGAGGGTCTCATCCTCGGCACGGCTGCCTGTCATGTGTTGGGGCAGGCTCTGAGTTTGCCAGGGGTGGATTTAAGTGATTTTGGGAGGCTCAGGCACTGCCTGAGGTGCTTCAGCCCCTGGGGAGCAGACCGTCACTGCCCAGGAGGTATTTCTTTTAGCCGCTTTTGTGTTTGAGTCTCGCCTCCTGCGCTCGCAGCCTTCCTCCCACCGCCCAGAGCTGCTGTGACCCTGCCTCCAGCTGAGGCTGGTACCTGGGGGCTCCTTGCTTCCACCCGGGGATTTTTAGGGTGCATCCAAACCCAGAGCAGTCCCTGGCAGCTCCCACAGCCCCCGTCCCGCTGCCGTTAGCCCGTAGGGTGGCTATAACCATCCCCGTTGGTACAGGTGGGTATTTCGGGTTGCAATCTCCCTGCCTTCCTTGCGAACATTTTGATGAAACATCATTTTTTTGAAAGCTGCGTTTACCCTTTCTGTCGCTCCCCAGGGCCCCTCTAGAGCTGCGGGTTTGGCGTTTAATTGCTCAGGTGTTTAATTTTTATGCCCCCTTATTAATCTTGAGATGGGAAGGTGGAGCTGCTCCCCAGCCCTCCCCTTGAGCGGGGAGCGATGGGACCAACAGCATCTCGTAGCAAGGCTCTGCAGAAAAAAATAACACTTTTTAAAAAAAGTTCTTACTGTGTTTACAAATCACAGCCAAATTTTTTGGCAAGATGGAGCGGTTGGTCAAGCTGCCTTCATTTTGCACCATGGATGGGAGAGAAAACTTGTGTGGGGAAAGTAGGGGAATTTAGCAATGGGGAAACTGAGGCACGGGGCTAGTTGGCTGCACTGGGGATGGCAGCGGAATGTGGGTGGTGGAAAAATACTTAACGAAACCCCAACAGTAAGAACAAATTTCGTCTGGGATATCTCATTTCAGCAAAACTTGGAAAGAAACACTTGGGCTTTTTCTTTTTCTTTTTTTTTTTGAATACTTTTTCAAATCATTTTGCATTTGATTTCTGAGACTGCTTTATTTTGAAAAAAAAAAATTTTCCTTTTTTTTTCTTTCCTTCCTGGAAAATTTTGACAGATTTATTTTTTTTTTTTTATCCTCCCGTTAGAAAGCACCGCCAAGTTTCAGACTCTTTAAAATCCAGCGTGTCTTGTGGTGAAGGAACCGAGGACCCAGGGTCTGCGGGGGCACGTCTGCACGTGGGCTGAGCAGACGCTCTGTTTTGGGAAGGATTTTAAGAAAGCTGTGAGGTTTCCGTGCCTCCAGGCATATAAATAGGAGAGAATTTGCTTTTAGTTTTTTAAAAAGAAGTTTCTGGTGGTTCTGAGAGGGGGGAAAAAGAACCAACGCAACTTGAGGATGGAGCTGGAGTGCACCCTCGTGCTTTAAAAAATAACTGTAAAAGGGGGGAAAAAGCCCCAAATATGTTCTTACATGTAAAAGAGCTTGGAATCATAATTTTCTGGGCAATTTCTGGGCTTTTTTGTGGTGTTTGTACTTCTGTTTGCACAAGTGATGTGTCCAAGCCTGATGCGGGGAAGCCGGCAGCGACGAGGTCATTAACTGGCAAATCCCCGGGTGGCGGCAGAATTACTGATGTAATTTGGGGATAAAAAGGGAAAAAAAAAAAGCCAACCCAGAAGAAATAATCCCCTGGCCCGGCTCTGCTTTCGCGCTGCCCCATTAAGGGATATTTGCCTTTGTTTGTTCTGCTTGCTCAGGGGTTTCTTAGCGTGCCTGCCCTGTCAGCCCAGGGGCTCGGATTAATTAGCGCTGGCGCCCTGATCCGCTTGTAACCGGGGGTTTAATGGAACAATGGGTCAGTGTTAACGAACCGGCCCCATGGGCAAAGCCAGCCGCAGAGCTCTGGTGGGATGGGGGGGCTGGCTGGTGTCCCCTGGGTACCCGTGTGGACAAGTGGCCTCTTGGTGTTTATTCCGATGCTCTTTCGAGCGCCTTGCGAACCAGGGAGGTGGTGGCAGGGCTGTTGTAAAAGGATAAAAACCAACCTGAGCCTCCCAATAGATAAATAAAAAGACTCCCAAGCGCTGGCCTGCAGCTTGGGGAGGGGGCAGTGATGCATTTGGAGGGGTGCAGTTGGTGCAAGGTGTTGGAGGTCCTGGCTGAGACCTGCCGCTCTCATCTCAGGCAATGGTCAGACTCCCGAGAGCTCAAAAAGAGCAGGTGAGGAGGTCACAGCAGGATTTCTGTGTGACCGCTGCAGTCGAGGGCCTGTTTTTGGGGGAGAAACCCCTCATTTGGTGACTGGAACCTGGGGAGCAAAGCTGGCAGCTGCATCCTGCTCCCGTGGCTGAGACCTGCCAGCTCGTTTCACTGGTGAGGGAACTGAATTGTGGGGCTGGGGGAGCCATACCCTTGCTCATGGGTGAACCTGGTGGGGGTACCTGGAGTCTCCCCGTGCTCTGGGGGGCACAGCACCCCACTCCAGCAGGGCTTTTGGGGAGGGACCAGTGGGGGCTGACAGGTCTCTCTCTCCGCAGCCGGCTGCACCTTTGAGGAGGACGGCGACCCGAACCAGTGCGAGTACAGCCAGGGCGAGGACGATGACTTCGGGTGGGAGCTCGTCCGCAGCTACATGATGCCGCACCTGACGGCTGACCTGCCGCACGGTGAGTCCTGGTCCCCTCCCTGGGGGGGGTCCCCTACTGAAAAATACAATGACCAGACCACGTGGCTTCTGGTTTAATTCCTGCAGCGTTTTTAAGCCTTGGTTTAGCCTCAGTTGTGTGGGCAAGGAGTGTGATGAGCTGTATCTGTCCTCAGTTCGGTTAGGCAGGATGCTCTGGCCTGGGGAGGACGTCGCCTGGAGACAGGGGACAT
>NW_009715841.1:6565-6881 GCF_000703405.1 Apaloderma vittatum | reverse complement strand
ACCCTTGAGCCCCTCGTGGCTGCCTTGGTGGGATGTAACAACCCCCCTCCCAACCCGCCCTGGGGCTGGGTGACCCTGCAAGCCATCCCACATGCATTTTTGGAGTGGAAACCCAAGGTTTCCAGTTTTGCTCCCTCTGCACATGGCCTCTATGGTGGCTGAGTTTGCTGTCCCCAAGCTGGCCAGGGGCTGCGACGGGGTCATCCCCTTCATCACAGCATCTCCCTGTGCGTCACAGGTCCCACAGCAGAGGGATGGCAGCAGCCCAGGCGTTTTTCCATGCATCCTGCGGGTCTTAGCAGCGTCTCCGGCGATG
>NW_009715841.1:2613-6520 GCF_000703405.1 Apaloderma vittatum | reverse complement strand
GGCCGGGATGTGCCCGGAACCCCTCGGAAAGGGGGAACTGTCGGAGCTGCTCTCCCTGCCCGGGATCTGCAGCTGCCGCCTGCTCTTTCCTCGCTGACATGTTGGCTGGTTCTGCTTTCAGAGGCTCAGGAGAAATTCCCATCTCTAGGATATGTGGAAAACAGGAAAAAAATGTATTTCTGGCTTTTGCAAGTGTTCCTTGCTCATGGCTCTGTGTTGGAGGCATCCCCAAAGACGTGGGAACTATAAAGAAGAAAATGCAAAAGGGCTTTTTTTTTAATTTTATTTTTCATATCTCTGTGCTTTTAAACCATTTTTTTTTGTTATTTTCTGGGTCCAGCTCCTCTCTGATGGCCAGGCTGGGGGAACAGAGCCAGCTGGGGAGCTCCGCCTCTCCCACAGGGGTGGTCTGGGTCACCTTCGGGAGCTTTGCTCGTTCCCAGCCCCACTGTGACCCCCTCAGGTTGTCCCTGTACCCACTTGCTCAAGCTGCTTGTTTTTGGGACTGCTGGCTCCTCCCTGCTCCCAGCGCTCCGGCTCCACCTGCCCAGCCTGGAGGTCAGGTCCCACGGCTGAAGATGGGCAGAGAGAGAGCTCAGTAGTAAAAATGACCTTTTTAAAATTTCAATACAACTTTAACTGCTCCATCTGCCTCCAGCTGTTTATCTGTGCATTGTTGATGCCAGGGCTTCATCTGGCTTTTCCCCTCTGCTGTCACTCCTCTTCCTCCACCATCCCCTCTTTCATTGCCTTTTCCTGCTTTTCCCATGATATCCTGGGCACTGGACAAGGGCAGAACAACTCTTCACCTGCCTGTAGTGCTGCTGACATCCCTCTCCTTCCTTGATGAGTTTCCAAATAATTGCTTTAAACTGAACTATCCTAATTAGTGGGTGTCCTGGAGAGGGTTTCCCGGGGCCAGCGAGGAGGAAAGCAAAGCTGGGGGTTGAAGAGACTCATAATGGAGGGTCTTAAACCTCTAATTAGTTGGGTTTTCTGCTTGGTTTTCAGCTGTAATTTGAAATTTGCAGCAAACTGCCCGAGTTTAAAGCCTGGGGGCTTGTGGGGGGAGAAGGAGTCGGGTGGGATGGGGCTGCTCTCTCTGCTTGAGAAAACAACTGTGAGTTAGCAAGAGATGGGGGCTTAAATGAATGCCAAGAGCTCAAGAATCAAACTCTGGAGTTGACGGGGAAGCGGACGCAACCATCCGAGGCGGGATGCTGCCGGCAGGGTCCGGCCCCCAGGGAGAGTGGCCGTCCCCGACGCTGATCGGTGGTGACACCCAAAGGGACGCTCATCCTGGTTGCTGGGGGCTCCCCTAATACCCGGTAGAAACTCTTTACTCGTGGTCTTGGGGCACCCAGTGGGTGCAGGAACCCCATTTTTGTGTCGTTTTACCCCGGTGTGCCTAGGGACCTGCTGCGCACGAGGCTCCTGCAGCCTTGTCACCTCTCTTTGTTCCCCCCCACCAGCTTGGTGGTTGAAGAGTATTTCACAGCACCGGGACCTCTCCAGGGAGCGCTTTCCAAAGGAGTCTCGTGGTCTTAGATTAAAATGAGTTTTTATTGGAGATCAGCCAGTTTCAAGGAGCGTAGGATTTATTGGAGCGGGTGCTGGCTGCTGGCCACCCGCCTCTACCTTCCCATCCCTCTTTCTTTTGCTTTCTTGTTTGTTTTGGTTCTTTTTTTCCTTCTCCATCTCTTCCTTTCTTGACTTGTCTCTTTTTCACCTAAAGACGACAGATGGCTTTCTCCCCCATTGCAATCATGATTATTTTTTATTTATTATTTTTTTCCCCCAGCTCTTTATTATTGTTTTTTTAAAGGAGCAGTTGCAGGAGGGCAGGTAAGGCAGGCGTGAGGCTGCACCGTCACTGCGTCTGCACCAAAATTACTCTCCCCAGATTGAGGGTGTGTTTTCCTCCTGCTCTCCCACCTCTGCATCCCCAACTTTTCTGACCTGTGGGGCTCTGCAACATCTGATCTTGTAGAAACTCTGCTCTTTGAAGCTGGAGAGAGGAGGGACAGCATGTGCCTTGCTTGCAGCACCTTCCTTTGCAGGGCACCCTCGGGGCTTCCAGGATGTGGCTGAGTCCCAAAGCCCTTTGTGGAGCCGAGGACCAGGCAGGGAAACATCCAAATTAACCAGCGTATTTGGGTTAGGTAATCGGTAATCGGCTGTAGGTAATCGGCTGGGGCAGATCCAGGATGGAGCACGGGACAGCAGCTGCACCTTCAGGTCCCTGTCCTCGCCCCTGCAGAGATGCAGGTGCTCAGGGGATGCTCTGCGGAGCTCCAAGGTCTCCCTTTTTGTTGCTTGGCTGAATTTGCCTGTGGAAATTCAAGAGAGATGAGTTTTGGTTTGGAGAAACTGTGCCAAAAGCTCTTTGGAGAAACTGTGCCAAAAGCTCCCCGTGAAGCCTGCCTGCCCTCCTGCTCCATCCGGCTGTACCCAAAAATACCAAAACATCATTTCGGTGAATGTATTTATCTTGAGTGGCTTTTTTTCCCTAGGTTTTCCATCCAAAGTCAAAGGTGTTGGAGAGCGCTCCGTGCAATGGGAGTTTCTGTTCCCTGCTTGGCTCTGCCCCCTCTTTATGCTTGGAGTTGCTGTTGTGCTGCCCACCTTGTGATGCCCTCTTGGGGGGTGACAGAGCTTGATGAGCTCCGATAGCTCTGGCACCCCTTCCTGACCAGCTCCTGCTACGTATCCATAAAAACCTGGGAAAATTAAGCTGCTTTTTGGCTCCTGGGGGAGTTAGGCTGCTGTATCCAAGGACCCTGTGCTGGCGGCAGATCAGTTGTTGGTCACGGGGTTTCCCCGGGAGATGCTTGTCCCGTGGTTTGGAGCAAAAGTGGGGAGTAGGTGCCCAATTTCCCTGCTGGCTCCGTGAAGAGGAGAAGATCCAAGCACAAGAGGAGGCACTGTTGGGCTTCATCTTCCACAGTGATTTCTTGGAGGCAGACACTGCAGCGCTCAGACCAGCTCCCCTGACACCTCTTGGCTGGCGGTGCCCCCCTCCGCCTGTCACCCTGCCCTCTCATAGCTCCCTGATTTCTTTTACTTTTCTCTCTCTCGGGTTTTGTAGGAGGAGGAGCGGGTCCTTCCTTCCTTGGAGGGCTGGTTCGGGTTGTTCCGGGAGGGCTGCAGGCAGCATCTTTGGGCAGGACGTTGCGATGGGGAGAGCCGCTCCTGCCCTGCAGGCGGGCTGGGGAGAAAACCCCTGGCAGCGCGCTGCTCTCATGTTCACAGCCAAGGTTGGCGGAGGTGCTGAGTTATACTCAAAGACCTGTTTAGAATCCCAAGGAAGGGCTGAGGATCCCACAAGTGGGAAAATTCAGCAGAAGGAGTTGCTGGGGTGGGGACAAGGCTTTCTTCTCCAAGGTCCCTTCCAGCCTAGGCCAGTCTAGGATTCTGTGCACAGCCCCTTGGGCTGATTCTGCAGCTTAAACCTCATTGTCAACTCCTGTGCAACAAACTGATGGTCTTCCCATAGGGAACATTGCTGGAAACTTGTTTCTCTTTTCATTTATTTGATCAAAATATTATTTAGCACTTTTTGAGTCTTTTCCTCTGCTGAGCACTTGGCTTCCAGCCTAGGCCAGTCTAGGATTCTGTGCACAGCCCCTTGGGCTGATTCTGCAGCTTAAACCTCATTGTCAACTCCTGTGCAACAAACTGATGGTCTTCCCATAGGGAACATTGCTGGAAACTTGTTTCTCTTTTCATTTATTTGATCAAAATATTATTTAGCACTTTTTGAGTCTTTTCCTCTGCTGAGCACTTGGGCTCTTCTCTGAAAGCCCACCTGAAAATTAAATTATGTTCCTGCAGCTGAGCTGGGGGGACACGGAGGGGCTGACTTGTCGTTGGTGGTGACAAAGAGGCACGGCAGCTCTCCTGGACG
>NW_009715841.1:0-2557 GCF_000703405.1 Apaloderma vittatum | reverse complement strand
CGGGCGTGTGCCCCAATCCTGTCCTTTGGTTTGAAGTCACAACCGGGGGATGCCCCGCAGCTGTTTCTGCAGCTCCCATTCCGTGGGAGGTTTGGAAACAATTCTCCCCGTCGTGATTTTTGGAGTGGATTTTTTTGTAATTTTTTTTTTTTGCTGTGTAATGCCAGCATATGGACAGGGCTCAAAAATAACCCCAGCTCTGCTGATGAGCTGCGATAGTGCCTCAACCCTCTGGCTGCCAGGAGTGGCCTTGCCTGTCCCCCCAGCTCTGGCTTTGCTGGCAAGAATTAAGCTAACCTTTAAAAACTGGAACGTGGCAGTTCTTGCATAGCTCTTGCTGCAGCTTTGCTCTTGCCCTGGTTGTTGGAAAAAGCTGCTAGATCCTGGTTGAAGCTGAACACCCAGTGGGGTTGGGGCTCAGGGGGTACCCTGGCAGCGGTGGTGGATTAACACGGACCCCCAAGTCCCTTGGAGGGGCTGCGCACCCCTCTTGTCCCCTAGGAGCAGCCTGTGGAGCATCCTGAAAAGAATGGAGAGACCAGGGAGGAGCGGGTTGGTATCCCCTGGGGTGGGTGATGACCTTTTGTATTTGCAGGCTGTCACCGCCTTGTCACCAGCTGTCAATCCTGCTGCCTCCCTGAGCTCGCTGTGCACCGGTCCTGGGCTGTGCTGCTGTTTAATTGGGATGCATTAGAAAA
Organism: Apaloderma vittatum; assembly: GCF_000703405.1. Taxonomy (NCBI): domain Eukaryota; kingdom Metazoa; phylum Chordata; class Aves; order Trogoniformes; family Trogonidae; genus Apaloderma; species Apaloderma vittatum. The sequence continues at coordinate 1,859 of NW_009715841.1, read as the reverse complement.
ACACCCTAAAAAACCTCACTGGAAATCAAAAACGTCCCCTGAAATAAAAAATCCAGGGGTTTGCTGAGGGAGTTTGTAACCTGCAGGCACCTCCCTGCGAGGACCGTGCCAGAGGATGTTCCAACACGGGCACAGGTACCTCTGGTTCTCCTGCATAAAAAACCCAAACCCACCTCAACCCATACCCTGGGCTTGAAGCTGAAGCTGGGACCAGTCATTTACGGGGGCAGGAGGATATAATTAGCACAAAAGCAAGCGGTGGGAGCTTGCTTTATCCTGTGCAGCAACACGGGGGAGAAAATGAAGGGGGGAAAAATAGCGCGTGGGGGAAGCCCTGCCAGCCGAGCGATGCGCGGGCGGATTGCCGCCCCTTTGTGTCTGTGGTCCCAGGTGACCTTATTGAGCGTTCTCCGTCTTTAAAAATAACTTGTCAGCGGTTTAATTTTAGTCTTGGTGTCTTTATTTTGGTCCTCCAGCTTTTTCAAGGGAGGGGAGGAGGAAAGGTCTGCGGGGGTCAATGCGAGCCTGGCGGCTTGAGCGGGTGAAGGTGGTTTTTGGGAGATGTCCCCAGGTGTGGGTCGGGTCGGCGTTGGTTTTCCACACTGCTGTCACCTGGACCGAATGGAGCTGACGTAGTTAGTGCAGAAATAAATTTGCCAGGGGCAATGAGGCAAAAAAAAAAAGAAAAGGAGAAGGAATATAGATGCAGTGCTTTCATTCTTTTGGTGAGATGTGGCTGTGCTTGACTCTGAGAAATAAATTATTATTGTTTTATTCTACCCTGAATGTCTGCCCAGAGGGGCTGGTTGGCCATGCTGGTCACCTGATACGGTAAAAATTCACTTTTTGGTGATTTCTTTCCCTTGCCCCAGCTCCTATCCCTGAAGGATGCACTTGAAGATGTGCTGTGGTGCTCAGCACCGCATCTTCCCAGATGATGCTGTGACCTTTGGGGTGTTTCGGGGACCCCCAGGTATTTTGAGGTCACCCCAGGTGCAGCCCCAGACGCTGGGGGAGATGGATGGCTGCCCTCCCCGATCCCCCACCGCCTTCGTTAGGCTTTTCTCGGTGCCGCTCGCTGGGAGCCGACAGGAGGAGAGAGCGTGAATTCGTTTAAATTAACTGCTGGTGAAAGCTATTAATAATTAAGCGCCTACTGTCAGGAAAACAATGGTAGACTTGAATAAATGGCCCAGCTTTGTTACTTACAGCTTCTGCTGTTATTAAAATGGAAGGGATGTTAATAATCCCTTTGCCTTTGGTGATGGGGAGGGTTTGGCGGGGCAGCTTCACATCCACTCCGCGGCCGTGCCGGCTGACTCTGGGAGCTGCCACGGAGAGCCGGGACTCCTGCATCCCCCTTCTGCCTCTGGACCGCCTGGGGTGGCGCGTACGGAGCAGGGAAGGAAAGATGCTGCCATTGAGCTCCACTTTGGGATTTTCATCCTGCCTGCCCTGTAAATTACAGTTTTGTCAAGCACCAGGACTTCTGGTTTTGTTGCTGGTGATTTTGGGTGATGGGGAAAATGGGGTCCCAGCAGCTGATGGTCGTGGGGAAGGTGGGGAGCTGGGTCTGGGGCAGGCATCCCGGAGAGCTGCTGTGCTGCCATCCCGGAGAGCTGCTGTGCTGCCATCCCAGAGAGCTTTTTGCGTTTGTTTTTTTTTTTTCCCCCCCTGCGAGCGCTTGCTGAGCACAGTTTAAACTCAGCGACAACTGCGTGGTAAATGATACGAGGCGATGGGAATGGAAATTAAACGGCTGGGGCCCGGCTGGGGAGGGGAGTATTGACGCAGCCGGTGCTGTGAGCACTAAAGGAAAGCAGGCGGAGGGTCCCAGGTGGCTTCAAAGCCGTTACCGA
>NW_009715840.1:0-16930 GCF_000703405.1 Apaloderma vittatum | reverse complement strand
CCCCTCTGCTCTGGTGAGACCTCACCTGCAGCCGTGTCCAGCACTGGGGTCTCCCACACAAGAAGGACGTGGACCTGTGGTCTGGAGGAGGCCACAAAGGTGCTCAGAGGATTTGAGCTCGTCCTCTGTGAGGGTTGTTCAGCCTGGAGGAGAGAAAATTCCTTATAGCGGCCTCCTGGTACCTGAAGGGGCTGCAGGGGAGGGACTCTTGGTCAGGATGTGTAGCTATAGGATGTGGAGCAGTGGTTTTAAACTAGAGCAGGGTAGATTTACATTAGATATTAGAGAGCCATTCTTTACTATGAGGGTGGTGAGACACTGGAATGGGTTGCCAAGAGAAGCTGTGGATGTCTCTGCAAGTGTTTGAGGCCAGGCTGGATGAGACTTTGAGCAGCCTGGTCTGGTGGGAGGTGTCCCTGCCCGTGGTGGGGCGGTTAGAACTATGTAAGGTCCCTTCTTTAAGGTCCCTTCCAACTCAAACCATTCTATGGTTATTCAAAAGCTCTGCATCAGCTGGGGGAAGACGTGGAGTGACTCGGTCAGGCGGGCGGGAGGTCACACAGGGTGGGCTGGGAACATAACGGTGCAGTTTGAAACGTGGGACTAGCAAAGCTGGGCTTAGCAAGGAGAGGTTGCCTGGCTTTTCAAGTGTGGGGCAGAGCTCTGAGGTGACCCTGTGGGAGATTTGAAAGTCCACTTTGCATTAAATGACCGGTTTGGTTTAGAATGGAAGCCATGGAAAAGCAAAATTTGATCTGCTCCTAACTAAATCAGTGATCTCCTCTTGCCTTTCAGTTTTTCCTGAACTCCTGCAGGCACTGTTCTTCAGGAGTCCTTCCCAATGAGAGGATCCGCAACATTGGGATCTCGGCCCACATCGACTCGGGGAAGACGACGTTGACGGAGCGAATCCTCTTCTACACAGGCAGGATAGCGCAAATGCACGAGGTTGGTTTTCAGAGGACTCCGGAGCAGAGCTGCTCTTCATGGGCTGAGTGTGCTGGCTGCCATCGCCAGTTGCTGTGACTTGTTTGAGCACACGTTACAAGGTGTGGGGTTGATGGGCCCAGTGAAGCTCTTCCAGTCCAGCTGGAGAAAGAATCCTAAAAATTTGATATTTTCCCTGATACCTCTTTAAAAATAAGTGGAGGGCAAGATGATAGAAATTAAATCTTCCTTTACTGCAGTGTTCTTCCTCTTTCAGAACACCTAAAATCTTATTTCAAGACTTAATACCCTCTTACCATCTCCATTATAAGTGGAAGGTACATATATCTTTTGATGTAGTCAAAGATGACTGTGAGAAACAGAGAACATAGAGATGTAACTTTTAGCTTCAGCTATGTTACGTTGTTAAATTCACAATGAAGTGTTATTTCCTTGAGATTTCTGTTAACCTTGTTCAGGAATGATCCTCAGGGGAGCAGAATATGTTGAAGTTGCAGATGAAGCTGCAAAAAAAAAGAAAAAGCAGCTTGTTTGTAGTTCAAGAATTTAAGTGATTCTGCTTTTCTTGACTGCACGAAAAATGATGCTCAGTGTATAAAGTATCGTTCCTGCACTTGCAAAATTCTTAGTAAACTGCCTTGGACTAATTATTTCTTTTTTTCCCCCTCAGGTGAAAGGTAAGGATGGAGTTGGAGCTGTCATGGATTCAATGGAGCTGGAGCGACAGCGGGGAATCACAATTCAGTCTGCAGCAACATACACTATGTGGAAAGACACCAACATCAACATCATAGACACGCCAGGTAACGACAGTTCTGACCACGATAAGATTGTGATTCCTTCACGTATGAAAAGAAGATAGCGCTGTCTTTGTGTTCATTAGTCACTCACGGGGAGCTAATTTGGCTCTTTCTGTATAGCTGGAGGCTGATTCTGCTGGTTGTTGCTCTTTCAGCAGCTGTGAGAAAATAATTCCTTGTTACCTGTTACCATCTACGAATAACGTTGTTGTTCTTGTTATTCAGGTCACGTGGACTTCACAATTGAAGTGGAGAGATCTCTGAGAGTTCTTGATGGAGCTATTCTGGTCCTCTGTGCTGTCGGAGGAGTTCAGTGCCAGACAATAACTGTGAACAGGCAGATGAAACGTTACAACGTGCCGTTCTTAACATTCATCAATAAGCTCGACAGACAGGGCTCTAGTCCAGCCAGAGCAGTACAACAGTTGAGGTATTGATCATTTAAAATTATTTGTGAAATAATTCTAAACTATTCACATAGCAGGTTAATAGAGAGAATAGTGAAAAATTTTCTTCTGTGGGATCCGTAGTCACCATTTTGGAGGACAGCACCTGACTTGAGGTTAAATCTTAATCTGACCTGTAACAAATCTCCATTTTCTCAAGAAAAAACAAATGTGTCAGCCCAAGCTTGCAGCAACCGGGAGCTGGGGCTTTGGTATTTATTTTGTTGATGCAACTGTATTTGGAGAAAACAGCTTTTTAATGTTTCCCAGATCCTGGTAGCAAACGTGCTGTAGCTTACAGCGGAGAGATGACACAGGGTCGGACGCTTTCTGGTGTCGATGTCGCAAGTTCTGCTTGCGCCTTACCTGCAGCCTGTGCCTAATCTGGTCTCTGACATACACACGTTCATACTCATAAAGGGAGAAGCAACTAATGTAATCAAGTAATTAACCCGAAAGCAGCTTGCACTGCCTCCTTTCCCGTGACGGTTTGCTCACTGTATCTGGTGGGGTACAGAGGGCTGGCAGGCACTCGGGTTAAAATGCAACTAGGCGGGTTTTCCTCACTGTTGGCTGATTTTTGGCACTGTCCAAAGAACAAAGGAGAACGATTTCGTAGGAGCAGGATGCTGCTCGAGGGCCATCTAGATCGTGTATATAGAAACGACTTTTTTCTTCAGGTAACTTATATTTTCTTACTCTTTTTCAGATCCAAGTTAAAACACAATGCAGCTTTTGTTCAGATTCCGATCGGGCTGGAGGGAAACTTTAAAGGAATTATAGATCTTATTGAAGAAAAATCCATATATTTTGATGGCGCGCTTGGGTAAGTTTTGAAACTTGCCTCTTTCTTAGCTGGAGCTAGTTTTTGTGTGGGGAACCACCTATAGTTTCTCTTCAAAGCTCTCCCAAGTTATGGGAGCACGATTCAGTGGGGTCGGGTCAGCGATGGGTAGATGCAGCAGTGTGAAGGGGCAGTCGCCACGCTTGCCACCCTGAGAACCAGGAGACTCACTTCGTAACGGGAGCTGACTGAGATGAAGTCAAGAACCGGGTGAGGTGGTCAGGGTGAGATTGTCAAACAGCTTATCCTGCGTCCTCGCCAACTCCTGCTGCGAGTGGGAAGAAACTCGCTCCTGCTAAAGCGTTAAAGATAACATGTTAGTATTGTCTTTTCCAATATCCACGTCAGTGGTGAATTTTTCTTGGTCAGGCTGCTCATCACAACGATTAGTGAGTGAAAGGTTGTTTCCTGTGGGATTCCTTTAGAGTGGTGATGTTACTTGTGTGTGTGTAGCCAGAGTCTCCGGTATGACGAAATTCCGGCGGAGTTTAGAGCAGAGGCTGCAGAGAGGCGTCGGGAATTGATCGAGTGTGTTGCTAACTCGGATGACCAACTTGGGGAGCTGTTTTTGGAAGAAAAGATTCCTACAACAGCCGAGTTAAAGGTAACTGTTGTGGTTCTTCGTCCTGTCTCTCTGTTATTTCCATCTTTGTCCCTCCCCCTCCTCCCCCACCTAACAAAAATTTCTTGAAGGCTTGAAAAAATTTTGCTGGCTTGAGTTCTCTGCCACACATGTCACCTCCTGCCTGCTTTGCTCCCTACCAAGGGCTCACTCTGAATTTTCTTTTCGATTTGCATCAGAAAGTCTGAGCTTGTGCTTGCCCCTTGAGGGACCAGCAAACGGCTCAGAGGAGCATCTGGCAGTTTTTGTCGTTCTCTGGCCTTGCCTGTGGTACAGCTTGATGGCTGTAGGACTTGCTTGATGTTCTGGAGCCCGTCGTTTGTTCCTTCTTTAGATTGTTTTGTGTCAGACTTGGCGATCCGCACGTACCACAGCGGGTCGTTACGTGGGGTGGCAGTCCCTTCGAGGACTGTAGTGGACTGGTGATGCCTCTCAAGTTCTTGTGGTGTTACCTTTAGTTGGGAGAGGTGCAGAAGCTTGGCTATCCCTGGCGTGATCTCAGCGTGGTTGAGTTTTGTCCTTGACGCACGCTCCGTGCGAGGGTTTGTGTGATGCTTCTTGCTGTTTGCCACCACCTCTGGATAGTGCTGGGAATTATCTTGCACAGGAAGAGAAGGGCAACAAAGGTGGTGAAGGTCCTCATAAGAATAAGTCTTATGAGGAGAGGCTGAGGGACTTGGGGTTGTTTAGCCTGAAGAAAAAGAGGCTGGGGGGAGACCTTATAGCTCTACAACTGCTTGAAAGGAGATTGTAAAGAGATGAGTGTTGGTCTCTGTTCACCAGTAGGACAAGAGGAAATGGCTTTAAGTTACACTAGGGGAGGTTTACCTTAGACATCAGGAAAAATCTGTACACTGAAAGGGTTATCCAAGACTGGAACAGGCTGCCCAGGGCAATGGTCGAATCGCCGTCCCTGGATGTATTTAAAATAGATACGGTGCTCAGGGACGTAGTTTAGAAGTGGACCTGGCAGAGTTAGAGAATGGTTGGACTTCGTGATCTTGAAGGTCTTTTCCAGTCATAATGATTCTACGATTCTAATCTACTGCCCGCTGTTAATAGCTGTTGCTAAGTCAAACATTGAAACTGCTGCGGGAAACCAGTTGTTTAATGCAATTAAATAAAAACCAGAGGTGTGAAGAGCCGGTGGCAGTGGGAGAAGGCTCGCAGGCAGACTGCTTTTTCAACGAGAGCTGGTGTTGGAGCTGGAACAGCTTGTCTTTGAGCAGAAGTGTTGCGCAGAGTCTCCCTGGGGCCCAGAGCCTGCCTGACACAGCCCTTGCTACCTCCTTTTGCTTTTCCTTACCTGCCACTGGGCGCTGACGTTGGTAGTGGAAGAACACAAGCAAAACTGAGACGTGAATGTTACAAGTAGGAGCTGTTTTTCTGGGTGGAGCCTGCTAGTGGTTTGGTGGTTTTTGTTGTTTTTTTAATTGCTTTGGCTATATGATGATTTACTGATGTTTAATGTCTCTTGCTAGAGTGTGCAGGATCTGTATATCCCAGCTTGGCTTGAGACAGGAACACAGGAAGTTTTTTGAAAGTGCCAAGCAAATGTATCTCTTATTGATAACCAGGCATTTAATTATTCTGGTAATTAAATACTATTTTATGAAGGCTGAGCTATCCCTGTTACAAAGCAGCTCTTCTCACTTTGATAAAGGCAGAAACATAATAAGAATTTGAGAGACCTGTAGGGATCGATTCTTCAGCTGGAGGAGGGAATGGTACTGATGTGAACACACTTTATTACTGTAAGAGGTGAGAGATTTTTAGCAGGAGGCTTACTTTTGGTAGCTCCTGGTGGGAGGGAGATCTGTTACCAAGATAAATGTGTCTATTCAGTGGGCTGCTGCTTCCCACTTCTGAAAGCCAATTAATTACAGCTCTGATGGCTATAGGATTGTGAGTGCAGGTTAATTTGTACTAATATGTCCCTGAAGATGGATTTTCTTTCAGTGGCCAGCAGCCAAGTTTCCACTGAAAATATCTTTTTGTGGGAATGATGCTCAGTATCACTCCTAGATTCCACAGTCATCGCATATGATGTTTGCTGAAGATCAGCTGCTGAAGCATCACCTAATGTGCTGCTCTCCGTAATGCTGCACTCGAGGAACTGATGTGCCCCAGGTACTCAGTGGGGCACTCGGTGACAATACTCTTTGTGTGAAAACAAAATTACCTTTTTTTTTTTTTCCCCCCCCTCCACCCCAAGATAATTGTTGATGAGGATAAATTGCAGTCAGGTTGCTTCATTTGAGAACAGGTGCCTGAATAAAAATGCTGGGCATCAGCACAGCTGCATTTCCAGCGCGACAGTATATGAGGACAGGGGCTAGATGAGCAGATTTGTCCATGTAGGAATTTTTTACCTTGTGTCATTTTTGTGAAAGCGCTACATCAACAAATTTAAGAAACCACTGTTCTCTCTGTTGGTTATGAAGATAGCTTACCCACCTGTCTTTGGGGATCCTAAATAACTCCCAGATTAAATGATGTGGTTAACTGTCTTGGCTCACGAGGAGAATTCCATTTCTTTTAGCTGGCCAAAGAAACAAGGAGCTGGTTTTGGTTGGAGAGAGGGTCTCGGTAAGCGTGGGGAGATGGCATCCTCTAGTGGCGGGAAGCGGTGAGACTGAGGTGGCAATCTTGGCTCCAGTAATTCATTGCAAGGAGGGCAAGTGGGTTGCTTCTGTCCACTTTTATGGAAGACAGCTCCGGTCGCTGTTACGGAAGCTACTGGTGCTCAGTTACGCTTTGTGGTGTTGTGTGATGCTTGGGTGAGAGGCACTGAGTAAGTGTGAGGTTACTGTGCGGTTGATTTCTCTCACTCAGTTTGCTGGGAGGTCCTGGGAGAGATTTCCAAGACAGTCGGTGTGACTTTAGCAGGTCTGTAGATAAAAGCATGACAGAAGAACTATTCACGTTAAAGCATTCTTTGTCAAAAAATGGCAATTCATTGAGCATGGCGCCTACCCAAACATCCCTTCCCTTCTGAACTTCCTCTTTTGGGAGGGTTTTCCATAGTTTAAAGATACTGAAGTATCACATCTTACTTCCACACAGTTAAACATGTATAGTTTCCCAACGTAACTCGGTAGGAGGAATGAGACATCTAAAAAAGAAATGAAGGATCCTGACTTTACCAGCAGAGAACGCAGAAACGTTTTCTGAGTGTCTTTTTGCGTTATATTTACCTTAGGCATTTTCATTTTTAAGTTGAATTTGAGTGCGAGAAAAAAAAAAATCTCACACTTCCAGAATTCTGGTGTGCAACTTTTATGGAAAGCTCTTGTGTAGGGAGTTGTACAGGAGGCTCTGTGGGAGCAGCTTCTTTACTCCAGGAGTAGAGATGACCAGCAAAGAGAGAATCTACACTGCTCCTTGGTCAGTAGCGCGTCAGACGTTGTTGCGGCAGCGAAGTAACGCACTGATTTTTTTTCCAGCTTGCAATCAGAAGAGCAACACTGAAAAAGTCCTTTACTCCAGTGCTGGTGGGAAGTGCTTTAAAGAACAAAGGAGTGCAGCCGCTGTTGGATGCCGTCCTGGAATACCTCCCCAACCCTTCCGAGGTTGAGAACTACGCTATCCTTAACCAGGGGTGAGTATATTCACATGCATACAGAGTGGTCTGGGAATCCAGTTGTGAAGTAGTGTAGCACGTAGCAGGAAGTATTGCTAACAAAATACACGATCGTTTGCCCTTTGTATTAAATAGTGGAACCCTAATTTTGCACAAACTTGGAAAACTTAAGAACGCTCATCCCTGATTTGAGGGTTACAGTTTATACCGGTATTTTTAACACGTGTTAAATTTGAAAAGTCATCTGAGGAAGTAGTTCTTTAGAAATTAATGGCCATGCTTACGAGAGAGGAGAGAGCACATCTGAAATGTGTAAACAGCGTTTTATCCTTTGGGCATGTTGGTGGAAGTAGTTGTGCCTTCACAATTAAGAAGCATGAAACCCAACGTTAGAGCCCGTAAATAGTCCTTGGCATTCCAGTCACGACACAGGGGTGGCTGTCAGGTCTTCTTGATGTGCTTGAGTTGCTCAGAGAATCTAATCATAGCTAAGCAGAACCAATGCTGATAAATACGATTTATGACTCTTTCACCCAGTGGCTACCCAACTCTGAGTCCTCACTGCTCCTCTGCCTCTCGCTGCCTCCTACTAACTAGCCTAAAACTTCTCACCTGGCTCATGAGCATCGTCGGAAGAGTTCATACAGTCTCTTTCTTCACTTGCCCATGAGTTGTGTCTTGAGTGTCTAATTAATTGCTTTCATGGCAAAATAATCGGATGATCTGAAGGACTAGTGATATTTGTTTCAGTTTTGACCTCCTTTTTGGGGTCTGCTGCAGTTTCTGTGAGGTACTTTCTGAGCAATTACGTGAGCATCCAGAGGTGTCAGTTAGAAACCTGGGATGCTGAAGGGCCGTGGCACGTTTTGTGGTCAGGCTTGTGTTTAGAGGAGGCTGCCGTGTCTGCTTCATAACACAAACTCCCTCTCCCTCCCTGTTTTTAAGGGATTCTGAGGACAAAACCAAGTTCCGGCTGAACTCTGCTCGAGACGATTCCCAACCTTTTATAGGCCTCGCTTTTAAACTGGAGGTAAGCTGTTAGTGGTTTCCTGTCTAAGGCAGGAAAACCAGGGGGGAAGCAGGGCATTTCCTCCAGGAGCTGCTGGTTGCACTGAGCTGTTGGTGCCTTGTTGCTAATTCTAGGAAAATGCCTTTCATTTTGAGGGGAAAGCACACATTTAAAGCTTTGTATTTTCAGTATATCTATTTCTGTAGGCCTTTTTGATTTTTTTTTTTTTTTTTTACTTGGTCACTGTGTAAATGGTAAAGCTAAACTTTTAAAAAAGCTGGTTTCAACCACAAACCCCCCAAATATATCATATGCTGCCAATTTGGAAGTTTTAAAATGGGTTGTGAGCCTCAAATACTTTATGGTTTTCTTAGTTAAAACCCAAACGTGTGTGGTGGGGGTGGGTTTATTTCATGTTCTAGAGAAAAATCGTATGTTTCTTTAAAGGTGAAAACAATGGGACACGAGAGGGTTGGAGAGGAAAAAATACGGTTTTAAGCAGCCAAGTTGTTTGCCACCTAGAGAGTAGCAGTTCAGGTTTCATATGGAAAATGGCCAGCCAAATTGCTGGTTAACGCATGCCTCTGTTGGGAACGTTAAGGAGGAGTAAAATTGGAAAAGTAAAGAAATTTGTTGGGAGGTACCAAGTTCCATTCCAGAGCCAACTGAAAACTGAGACTATGTTAAAAAAAAAAAGGTTTCATTTACATGTCTAGTGTGTAAGTTCAAACCAGAAACGTTTAGTCAGTCAGTGCAGATGGTGCTTTGAATAATAATGGTCTTGACTCCTGGAATGATTGTATCTGATTTTTAATGCATTTTGATTCCAGGCTGGCCGTTTTGGGCAGTTAACCTATATCCGAGTTTATCAGGGCATGCTGAAGAAATCGGATTACATCTATAACACCAGGACTGGGAAGAGAGTGCGGGTGCAAAGACTCGTCCGTATGCACTCGGACACCATGGAGGTGAGTGTGAGAAGTAACAGCCCACGGGGATTCTGAGCCTTTTGAGCCACTTGTACTAGATGACATTCTCACTTTTTTCCAGCTGTCTCTGAATGATGAGATACATCACATTGCTGCTTTTGTGATAATCCACGCTTGCCTGTAGCACTTAATAGAGCTCTGTCGGAAGCCGGAATGATCTCTCGTGTATTACTTCCACTGGAGTGGAAGGATCTTTGCCCAAGAAGTGTTAGAAAATGGCTTTGAGGTGATAGGTAAAGAGAGCCAGCTGTGGTATTATCACCCTATTCCGTACTTCTGGGAGAAGGGAAATAGGATGGGCAAAATAGACGATGTGGGGTTTTTTTTCCATGTGATTATTGAATGCAATTCTTAAACTAAAAATTGCTTCTCGAACTGCTGCAAATCCCACCCTTTCCTGTTGGGGATTCCTGAACTCTGTAGTTGCCTGAAACGTAGTATGTTGCTTGCTTCACATGCTTAAGCTGGAACAAGTTAGCGTCCAAGCTGAGGTCTCCTTTTTGTGCTTTGAATAAAGAGAGAGAAGATCTACAGAGCCTTTTACCAAAGCTGGAATTTTCAAAGGAGCTTAACTTCAAGCTTTTAACCACAGTATTTATCTATCTTCTTAAAACCAGGTGTGATTTGTAATATATCTTTCCATATTAACTAAATAGTAAACTTCTCTTTCTTAAGGACGTAAATGAAGTTCATGCAGGAGACATATGTGCGCTGTTTGGGATTGATTGTGCTAGCGGGGATACGTTCACCGATAAAACTAGTACTGACATTTCCATGGTGAGTACCTCGTCCTGTCTGTGTGCCTCGCAGGATTATCTTGTACAAGTTTGTTACTGTTTGTGTAGTTTAAGTATTTTTTATTCATTTGCCACTGCAATTATTTTTTTGTGATTGCTCTTTTGTACCTCAAGGAGCCTCAATATATAGATGTATGGGATGCACAAGAGAGATACGTGCCTGTTTACTACGCTTTGGCATCAAGTATTGCTTCAATGTTAGCTGTTAAAAATGGATGCTGTTATCCAAAAGCATGAAGCTACGTATTTGTATACATATTTAAATACATAAGGTTTACAAAATCTGATAGGAAGCCAAGTCTTCTAACTAGCGTGAAATCCGTCTTAGATCTAGGGAACAGCACTGGGAAGTGTTGGAGGTACTGTGGCGGGCAGTATGGCAGGCATTACAGGAGAGCCTTGTAGTAATCCTTAGGAGAGACTTTAATCTCATACCATAACAAAATTACAACACAAGCTAGATAAGTAAAACAGTGGTAACCCCTGGTGATAACCTTGAGTTCTTGTGACCGAACTTTTTCTGGAGAAACAGTGTCCCCAGGTGTAGTGGAAGCCGGTTGTATGATCTCTTCCTTTGTGATTGTTGCAGGAATCAATTCACATCCCTGATCCTGTCATTTCAGTGGCTATGAAGCCTTCCAACAAGGTAGGAGCCTATAAATCTCTCTTTCTGACTGAGTTACCTTCCCTTTGCTGCTTTTGTGATTTCAGGCGGGTTAGCATTGGAATGGGTTGCCAAAGGAGATGCTGGAGTCACCACCTCTGGATGTGTTTAAAAAACGGTTGGACGTGGCACTTCAAGAGATGGTTTAGTGTTAGGGTGGTGTAGGGCTGTAGGTTGGACTTGATCTTAAAGGTCCTTTCCAACCTTTATGATTCTGCGAGTCTATGAAATATGGAGCCACAGACTGAAACGAGCAGTGTGTTAAAAATGTTCTGCCCAAAGAAGTGTTCTGCGCAGAGAAATGCTAAGCAGTTAGTAGGAGAATTTGTGGCCTTTTTGTTGTGTGACTTCTGGGTGTCAGGTTAATGTTTCTTCATGCATGTAATTATCTTTCAGAATGACTTTGACAAATTTTCAAAAGGCCTGAGCCGCTTTACAAGGGAAGACCCCACTTTCAGAATCCACTTCGATGACGAGAGCAAAGAGACCATTGTTTCAGGAATGGGGGAGCTGCACTTGGAAATCTATGCCCAGGTAATTTGGTGAGCAGATTCTGTGGGCTCTGCTTTGGGCTGTTTTTCCCAACCAAGAATTCTCCTTCCTGTCTGGCCAAGACCAGAACCTCTCTGCAGATGGGATAACTGGTGCCAGCCTTGATGCCCGACCTTCTGACTGCGTGCCTGAGCATGCGTCAAGCTTACAAGACGTTTGGAGGTGTACAGCTCCACGTGCTGTACCTTTAGCAGCCTTTGCTTCTAATGAATTTTACGATTACCAACTTCTTACAGGAGGCAGAAATCCTCTGTTTCTGTGTTTGCAAATGTGCCGTTCTGTAATAAGAGAAGATGCAGACAGGAGGGAATAGTTAATTGCAGTGATTTATTTGTTTCTTTCAAGCTGATGTCTCTATTTTACTCTAACACCACAGATGTATCTGAAACGTTGGCAGAGCGAGGAAAAGATGGCTTTTGCCTTGAAAAACTCAAACTTGAGTAAAATAATGCTGTCTGCAGAATGACAGTGAGTAATCTGGAACATTTTGGGGAAAAAAACCCAAACACTAAGACCCAAAAAATCAATCCAACCTCAAACAAAAAAAAAAAAAGGATAACCCTGAATAAGTTTCTGGATTCAGAAAGATCTGTAGATAAAATAGTTTTCGATGTATCGTTCCAATGGAACAACTCTGTGTTTCATTTTGCTTTTTTTTCCTTTTCTTTTTCTGCAGCGAATGGAAAGAGAATATAGTTGCCCTTGCACCATGGGAAAGCCAAAAGTTGCCTTTAGGGAGAACATCGCTGCACCTGTGCCGTAAGTATTCTTTCTGGTAACAGTTTGGTATTTTTAACACATATTTTGATGCAGAGTTTTATTATGTAGCAGAGAAAGTGCCTTTGGCATTATCAGATCAAAACACGATGTGCAGGAAAAGTTTAACTGAGGAAGGACTTATGGTGGCGTGTCCACCCTCAGCGACTTCTCTGCCCTCCCTTCAAACCCTTATCACAGCATTTGAGCTTCTTCCGTTGCGGTATTGGGTGTTCCACTATTCCATCGTGTGTTCCACTATTCTGTTGGGTGTTTCACTATTCCAACGCGTGTTTTGGCTGACGGCTCTCCTGTGTTACCTCAACGCCGTGCCCTGGGTGCCAGAGAACTGTCATTTGCCAGGGAATGATCTCCTGTGGGCAGAAAATAAATCTGTAGGAAGCGGGAAGGTGGTCTCTTTGATCAGTACTGAGTGGGAACTGGCTGCTGTAATTCAGACATACCTGAACAGTTTGTACCAAGGTTGCCTGAACACCAGCAGCAGTGCAGGGGAAGCACCGTAACACTGTGACCTATCCAGACACCTGAAGCTGTCAGCCTGGGTTGTGTTCCATGCTGCTGCAGCTATGTTTTTCCTTCGTCTTGGCAAGTTTTGCAGCTCAGGCGCGTTTGCATTGGATTTTACCTCTCTTCCTATTCGTGCTGTTGGTATTTTGGGGTACCTGTCCTTCACCAGACAAAGCACTTGTGAAGAACCTGTTCTTTTGTTCTGCAGTTAGTTAGCTACTACTTCTCAGGATTTTTTTTAATAGAAAATTTAGGAACTAAACCACTTCCTAGGGTAGGAAGAAGTGAAACTAGAAGTGGGAGTAAGATTTCCAGTTACCAGGGGATGATTTATTACAGGAGATTGCACAATTGAGAACTTTTCTTTCCAATATCCTGCATTTTTCTTAGGAAAACACTTGCTCAGATTGCAAAATGGTGATGGAGAAGAGCATACTATGTCAATAACTGTTCTGAGAAACAAAGTTTTTGCTGCTTTCTTCTGTGGGCTACTGGGATGGACAGTGCCTCTGTGTACTGGTCCACCGCCACTGCCCTCCAGCCGGAAGGCACTTAGGCAGCCTCGGCTGCCAGCAGCTGCTGCTTCCCTTCATCCCTGGCCAGTTTGGCAAGAGCATTTCCCAAGAGGAGAGGCTTGTGAATGACCAGTGTATTGAACCTCTGCCATTCCCAAGAAGCCATTCCCAGAAATAGCTGAAAATTACTGTTTGCTGACCCAAGTTTGGAGACCGTTGTCTCCTGCTCTCGGAGGGTCAAGAAGCCAGTAATGCCGAGAGGTGAGTGTTGCCCCAGTGTCACCCTGTTTGCTCACTGACCCGCAGGCATCAGGTTCGTGAATGCCCCACCACCTGCATGTCCGAGCTGGAAGTTGCAATCTTAAAACAACAAAAAAGGCTTTTTAGAAATAAAAAATTTACCTGGGACACCATTTCATGAAGCAGAATCATATAGTCAAATTCAAGAGATTCATCGCTTCTTTTCTGGAATGACAAGATGAAAAAGGGTGAAACTGGTGCTTCCCCCGCCTTAAAAGAAGTGAACCTCAAAAAACTCAAATCTCTTTGTTTAAAAACTCTGATATTTCAGACAAAACAGGCAGGTTGTGTTAACAAACAAAGCAGGTGGTACTTAGTCACTATAACAAAACACAAAGATACTGGTTTGTATTTCTGAGAACTCCAGAATTGCATTTGAGAGGCTGAATGGGAAACTTAAAACCATGCTAATTCCTCCCTTAAAGAAGCTTGATATGTCTCAACTTCAGAAACTCATTTGGGAATGGAACACCCTGATTGTACAGGGTGTCAGTTTAACCCAAATAACCTTAAATAAAATTGTCAATAGGGTAAGATTTGGAACATGCTCCAGAGGCCTCACAGTGGATGACAAATTATCAGGATTGCGTGAGAGACAGAATACACAAACAGTAGGTTCCAGGGCCAGTGTATATCTGTTCTTCAGGGAAAAGAAAAGTTAAAAAATTACTCAAAAGATGACAGCTGGTTTAGTTTAATAGTCTACCATCTGCCTCATCCTTAAATTCATCTGGTTTGTTAAAGGGGGTTTTAAAATCTTGCTTGTGCACAGCCCTGCAGCACCTGTGACTTGCTTTCAGCCAGCCATCAGAGGGAGCAAAACCTTAACAAATCATGCTCCCAGGAGGAGTTTCTGCTCTCTCTTCCTCCCCAGAACTTCATGGGAATTCGTTCTGAGTAGCAAAACATTCGGGCTCTGCAAGTCTGTTCTGAAGACTCCTGATACGTTGGGTTTTCTAAATTCAAAGTCCTGCTTCTTTGCCCTAGTTTACATATTAAATTTCCTTGAATTTGAAGTTGACCATCCCCCTAGGAGTTACTCTTGATTCTCCAAAGAGAACAGAGAAGAACTGGGAGAATCTATAAAATTCTATTTATTTAAAAATAAAACCAAGAACTTTGCTCTGATGACTTGTCTGAAAGCAAGTTCCTTGATTAAGCCCATTCCAGGCAAGAAGTCTGCAAGGCCTGTTGCTAATGACTCAGTTAATTTGAATAGCCAAAGTGAGATTTGCCAGTTGTTTTTATTTCATAGCTTAGGGTAGACCCAGATCTGCTTGTAACCACTTAGAAATAATATAAAATAAAAAATATTTGGGTGTTTGTCATGCTGATATAAGTGTTAAGAGCTCAACTTAAAATTAATTCTAGCGTCATCTCATCACCCCACCCCCCAAAAAGGGGAGCAGGAAAGTAATATAAAACTGTAATCACCGTGATGACCGCCCTAGTGGAAGCATCAATTTTTGGTAACTTAATAAGCGTAGCATACTGCTCTTGCCAAGAAGACCCAGCTTCTATAAGCAGGAATTATGGAGAGGAGTAATAACCGAAAGAAACACTCAAGCCATCAGTGAAAGCCTTCATGGTTTGCAAGAGGGCAGGGACTGGTGGAACGAAAACCAAACGCTGGCTTAAAAACAAACCGGACCAAGAAGTTCAGACACAATGGAGGTTTCTTGCCTAAGAAAGTACCTGCCCCAAGTGCTTATCTCCTAAATACTGGTTTTATTGCACGCTGTTCCTGGTAACTTACCACTTGCTTCACACGTTTAATTTGGGCGAGTTCAAACTTAGTGTTTTCAGTTGAGTTCTGCCATATCACATAGCCGGAGGCAGCCCACGCCAGCAGGCGGACTGGCTCCATTTCTGGGGACACGTTGCCATGGCTGTCTGGCAAACAAAATAAATAATCTACATTAAGCAAGATTTATGGAGTTGCAGCCCTTAACAGCATCTTATCACCTAATAGTGCTCGGTGCACCAAAGTCTCTCGCTGTGTCACAGATCCTCCATATAATCTTGGAAGAGCTGCAATATCACTGCTGTGTTTTCCCCCCACTTTCTCCTAACGTATATTCTCTCTGCGTTCAGAGCAGGGCTAATGACCTGATCCTCCTCCCTCCTGGCTGTTTCAGTAGGGATTCCCATATCAGTCGTGGACCACCACTAGCACCGTGGCTTCTGGCCATGGAAGATGTTGTCTCCCAAACTTCCTTCTTGCCCAGACCCCTTCTTTGTACCTGGTATGTTTTCTGCCACAAGCTCTTTGTCCAGGCTCTTGATTCGGTCATAGAATACTTTATCTGCTTCGTCTGCGTTCTTAAGTTCTCTGTCGAGTGTGAATTGCACATCTGGAGCAGTGCTTTTGGTGCCCAGGTGATAAAGAACCTCAGCGGTGCAGTTAACAGTACTGTCCTGTTACAGAGTTAATTTCTTGTATGAATATTTGATTAAATGCACGTATAATAGTGGTAATTTGCACCTCTAAAATGTGGGGGGTTTTCCTTACATAGTTGCCGTTTCCCCTGAGTCTGGCCCGTAGAGATTTGTGATGATTTCATACAACGTTAAATTCACAGTATTTCTGTGAATATACTGTAAGGGCAGTTTTCTTTCTGCAGTGATGGGAAAAGCCATGTTTGTGGTGCAGAATGTCACTTGTGTTATTCAGTTGGGAATAATTGTTTTGGCTCCAGTCAGTTTGAAATTGAATGACACTGCAACTGTCCTTGGCATCCCTCAAGCGTTCTCTTGTTGTCATAGTGGCAGCAGGTGTTTGGGGTTTTCACGATGCAAGAAATGGGGGTTCCCTTTTGGTAAAAGTGAGCTTTTTTGGGGGGGTAGGGTGGTTCTAATCTGCTGTATAGAAAAATCTGAAAGACACCACCAAGTGTTATTAACTAGTGCATCCGCCTAGGTGTGTCAGCTGGGATCAGCAGCGTAAAGCGACAGCTTTGTATTACTCATCAGTACTGGCAGCTTCTGCCCACGGAGTATATTAATTAAATAAATCGGAACTCACTTTGTCAAGGACGTCTTCTAACACCAGCTCCAGATGGTACTTATGCCCAACATCATCAATGTCCTAAATAAGGAAAACATTAAGAACATGAATTTTGTAAAATGCTGAAAGACTTTGCACTGTGGAAAAGTTTCTAGTTACTGTGAAACCCACTGCGGCAGTGCCATTCCCTGAGCTAGGGTATTCTTTTATTTCTTCTTGCTGTGTTACCATCGCTCATTTAATATGCACCTGATCAGTATTTCCTCGTCCGTTCCTAATCTCCTATGCTACTTAACTGGCCTGTTTGGCTTCCCTGTATGGCTGTGTGCAATAATGTGCCACCCAGTTAGATACTGAGCTACGATCTTCATTGCGTTCCTTATATTAAGTCAGTTTTGCACTTTATTACGGATTGTATCGTGCCGTATAGTTTTGGATATCTCCAGTAACGACTTCAGCAGGCGGGGTGGTTTTGCTCTGACGCCTGTTGTAGCAGGTTTACCAGCAAACCCAGGTCAGTGGTGACAGGTTCGGTCCCTCCTGGTAGCGACCGACAGCCCGTCCTCCTCC
>NW_009715839.1:435-5359 GCF_000703405.1 Apaloderma vittatum | reverse complement strand
ACCAGGCTCCTGGGAAGGGTGCAAAGGTATGATCTGGTGAAGTCGGTTGTTTTGTTTTGCTCGTGTGTGTGTTTTGAGTTTGGTTGGTTGCTGGTTCTTGCTGTTTTTTTCCCCCCTAGGGTTTCCATTAAGGGGCTGGGGTGGGTACTGGGGCAGACGGTCTGTCTGAACAGTCCCTGCTACAGGGCTACTCTGCTTGTAACGTCCTTTCTCTGTGTTTTTTTCCATCATTCTCGAGGTGACCTGCAGCCTCGTTGCCTGGCTGTTTCTGTACTTCTGCTTCTGCCACTGGAACAAGCACCGTTCCTCTGAGTGGAGCTGTCGCTTGGTCACCCTGCTGCATGGGGTGATTGTCACCTGCCTCTCTGGTTACGTTGCTCTCTTGGATGGCCCCTGGCCCCTGACCCATGCAGGTATGTTTGGAGTATTACCCTGACACATGTCTTTGTCATACAGCATGAACATTTCTCATTGTGTTACAGGTGGAGCGGGGGTGCTCATTGCTTTTGCTGTCTGTTCTCTTATTTATATGTTTTGGGCTTGTGTTTGAGGCAGGATTTTTTTAATGCTGTGGCTTCTTCTCCAGCCCTTACTACTTCTTGCTTTTAGTTTTATTAATTTTTTTTGTTTTATCCATGTACATATTGAAAATTTTCAGGTTGGCAACTTGAGTTTATTGAGTTTATTGAGGTGTGGCAATGTGTTGAGAATAGACATCCTGAAGGGGTAATAACTTCTGGTGTTTGGCTATGTGGTTTTGTTTGTTGCTTTCTGTCATTAAATCTCATAGCTCTGCTGATGAGGGTCATACTCTCAATCCCTGCTTTCTAAAAGGGTGGAGAGAAAAAGAAACAGAGTCTTGGCAGGATGGGTTGGCCTGCCTGGGTCTACTGCGCAGGCTGCTGTGTGAAGGGAGAGCAGAACCAGATATCCAAGCTGCCAGCTTGGCACTTGGCCCATATGATCAGGCTGGGAACTAAAGAGGAAAGAGGCATACTCACAACCTGTATTACTTCCTTTTGTAGAAGAATGTCTTAAATAAGACCCAGACTTATCTACACCTTTCATTTCAGGTTCACCAAACACACCTCTTCAGATCCATGTGCTGTCCCTGACCTTGGGTTACTTTATTTTTGACCTGGGCTGGTGCCTGTGTTTCCAGACAGAGGGGAACCTAATGCTATTTCATCACACGCTGAGTATCAGTGGCATGATCATGGTGCTGGGGCTCGGGAAGTCTGCTACAGAAGTCAATGCTGTTGTGTTTGTTAGCGAGATCACCAACCCACTGCTCCAAACCCGCTGGTTTCTGCGGGAAATGGGGTGTTACCACACTTTCCTGGGAGAGGTGGTGGATTTCTTCTTTGTGTTCCTCTTCCTGGTGCTGAGAATCGGGGGAGGAGCTTTGATCATGTATGCGATGGTGACATCCCCTGATCCCAGCTGGCTCCTCAAGGCTGGAGGCCTGGCCATGTACCTTGTGTCTTTGGGGTTCATGGTTGAAATCTGCTGTTTTATCAGGAGGAAAATGTTGAAAAAATATAATTCCTGGACAAGCCTGAGGAGCATGAATGCACCTGTGAAAACTAACGGGCACTTGACACCTCATTGATGGATTGTGGATGACAGTCCCTTGGTCTGGGGTCCTGGCTACTGAAGCCTGTTCCTGTGAAAAGAACTCAGTCATGTGGAATTGTCTTTCTGGCACTGGTCTGCTAGCCCTGGAGGAGGTGCTAGGAACTCAGAAGAGCTATCAGAAGAAGAGTTTGAGTGGAAGTCAGAGGAACATGGCAGATCTACCGAACTCTGATTCCCTGACTTCTCCAGCAATGGCACAATTTCAAGGAGGGTGGCAATGCCAGACCTAAGTAGTCTGCAACCAATAATTGCACAGTCTGTATGTTCTGTAATCATTTTGGAGGGAGAACTATTTTACAGTGCAAAGCCAGAAAATCAAATCTGAAAAATCCCATTTTCCTGCCTATGGTAGGGGTGTGACCTAGCAAAGATTTACGGAGCCTCACTCTCCCTTAATCCTGGAGTTGGACAAGATGCTTGACTAAGTACTTGGATGAAGGCCTCTGAACAAGGTTCAATGCTTGCAGGGCTATAGTGGAGTTGTCCATTGAGTGTGTGAAGTGACAATGCTTGAGGTGAGGCCATGTTTTACCTCATTATTTTTAATCATACATTTCTCTTTTTTTTTAAATACTTGCATTCAAGCAGATACTGATCTTAAAGGAGTATGACTTCACTGGGACTTACTCAGGCCCTTGTAAATTCCCTTGCAAACAAGAGTCAGGAATTAGATTTGTGCCAATAAACTCTGTCAGCAGGTGTCCACCAGCACTAGATTTGCTTTTTAAAAAAAAAAGTAAATCAGGCATTTTGTGATTGAGAGGTGGAGAAGAGCTTCTCTGGATACTCTTTCTGTTCTGGAGTTGGCAAACCACTTAAGCTGAATGCATGGCTAATAAGTCTAATAAGTGACTATATTTGCAGGGGCCACAGTAGCGTTTAGGCAGATCTCAATGTACCATCTGCTCCTTACCAGCAGGTCTTGGAGTATGGACCAGTTCTCTTGTTTTATTTACCTCTCAGAATTGTGGTCTGATATTTCCCCTGGGGTTTTAATGTGAATTTCCCTCTGTTTAAGGCTGCAGTTTAGATTTACTCTCCCATGAAAGCCTCGCTTACAGCTGAGAAACAAATGCCCTTGTGTTGCCCTCGCGCTCAGCAAGGCTGGTTTCCTTTTCTTCCTGCTTTCAGATCTTTGGAGGAGCTTCATCATGGAGCTAAAGAGCCCCCGAAGCAGCCTGTGTGGCTCTTGCTCACGTGTCGCCCCTGCTGTGGAGGTGACAGAGGGGGCAGTGGGAATACAGCTGTTGTCGGGGTGCAGCCTTGCTAGCTCCTCCATGCCTCTTATCTCGCTGACTTTGGCACTGCTCAGGGCAGATAGCCACCTTGGCTGGCACTAGAATAAGGTGTCTGGAGAGATTAAAATGACATAATCTAATTTTGAAATAATGAAATAATCTAATTTTGACCTGCTCTCTGAAAGCACTGCAGCCGTGAATCCAGGCATGTTACCAGGCTAATATGTTTAGAAAAACAGGAGCCTTTCACTCCTGCTGAGTTGCCAGCATGGCTATGGGGCCTGGCTTTGTGGGGTATGAACTCTTGTCAGAGTCACTGTGCTCCTCCTAAAACTCCTATGAGTGATGAGACTACTAATAAAGTTCTCTTTTTAAAGAAAAAAAAAGTAATAATTTCTGTAATGTTCTTTTGTTCTGGGTCTGAAGGAGGCAACTAAAGTTAATGCAGAGGAAAACAGGCTTGAGGGTAGTCCAAGCATGCTAAGGCTAGTAGTCACTGCCAAAGCTCTGGCTCAGGCTCTTCACATAGTTCAGGAAGGAGTGAGCTGGTGGTAAAACAAGCCTGAGCCACGTGCTCTGGAGCATGAGGGGTGAAGGACAGATGAGGGTCAGCTGAAGCTGAGGTTTGTGAGTAATGTACCTATAACCTGCCTTGCCAGTGAGTCACGGTCAGTGTCGAAGGAAGCTTAAGAATGGGCTGTTTGCTCTGGATGGACGCAAGGTCACAGGGTAATTGTTAAATTCTGGTCATGGCCTACATCCTAGGTCACCTTTCCTCTGCATCGTCAAGCCTCTCTGGTGCATTTAATCCCAGAAATGACCAATTCAGAAGGCTTGGGTGGCAAGGTGGTTTGTCTGCAGACTCGGCTGTCTGGAGTGGAGGTGGGACTGGGCTTGGCTTCCAGCAAGGAAGCTCTCTTCCTTCAGCTAAAGGACAGTAACTCAGTGCACCCAGCTTGCTTGCCTGCAAAACAACACTGGTGGTATTTACACTGGGAGATCTGAAGCAAAGTGTCCTCAGCTGGTCTCTTCTAAGGATAATTTTAGTGTTAAACTCTCTAATGTGATGCTAGAAAAGCACTGGCTCCACACTTGGTATCTCAATGGATTTCTCATTTGCTGATATTTCGAACAATGTAATTTTTACTATAGGTGCCTGATTTTTGTCTGTCAAAGTTCCTTGAGGGCTTGTACAGTGACAGCAAGTGAGCATCAGTCTTGACCTGTCATGGTCTCTTGTAAATTTTCAGTTTGTTTCCCACTGTTGGCAAGCTAATACGTTCTGTGAGCCCTCCCTGTTGTAAACTCTTGCTAAAATAGGTACAAAAAGATGAGAAGAAAGAATGTACTGCTGACAGAGGGTGTAGCTATACTGAAATGGGTGGCAGGGTGCAAATAACAGTTAGCAGAGGTTCCTGTCCTGAGCTGTTTTGCTGAATGCTATTCATCTGCAGGCAAAATGAGCCAGTCCAACTCAGCCTGCCTATTGAAACGGCTGACTCTGAACAAAGCAAACAAGAAAATTGGTGTATAAGCTGCATCTAACGTCTGGTACAATCCGCCGGGAGATGATTTAACTTGCCACCTGGCATCTCACTAGACGCAAATTTTGCACAATGTATGATGTAGAACCAAAAAAAAACCAACCCCACAACTTGTTATCTGTATACTACCTCAGGCCTTAAATGGTCTGTGCCTTGTTAGGACTTTCTGTCACCATCGCTGTTGTTCTTCCAGGCTGCTCAGTTTCTGTGCTGTGAGTCAGCATTAGCCCTGTAGCTTTCTACCTGTCAACATTGTTCTTTATTGTAAGCTAAATATTAAAACAGCTCCATCTGAGTTGCTATTGAGGCTATAGAAGGGGGCCTGGTGTGTGGCCCAGCAGAGGTGCAGGAAAGCAAGATGAGACCCAAGATTTGTCAGAGAAGCAAACGTGGTATTAATGCTAGTGAGGATGTCACACTGAAATAGCTGAAAGATGAGCATCTTGTAGCAATAGGAACCTGTATGTGTCCTGAACTGCAGAAGTAAGATAGAGAGATATCCAG
>NW_009715839.1:0-404 GCF_000703405.1 Apaloderma vittatum | reverse complement strand
AAAAACAGGTTTATAAAGAGTGTTGAAAGAAGCAGGTCAAGCCACTCCCACTATCTCTATTTCCAAAGGCAAAACTTGTCAGGATGAAGGGAGAAAAAAAGAATAAATCTGGATGGGAGATACTGTTTTGATTGCCACTTGTGAAAGGTTAAGTGTGTTAGTTGGAGGAACGTTTTGTGAGCTACTTTAGGTGTCCCGCATAAGCCCTGGATTTTGCTGTTCTGTGGGCGTAGATGACGGTGGGAAAGAGCAAAGCTGTGTTGTAGCGCTGAACGCTTGCAACGAGAAGAAACTGCTGGGCTTTGTAACTGCTGCATAAGCACGGGCTGTGAGGGTGCGCTGAGGGCAGGGCTGTGCGCTTTCCCGAGCTGCTGTAGCTGCGCGCTCTGTGCCCTGCCCGGACC
>NW_009715838.1:0-592 GCF_000703405.1 Apaloderma vittatum | reverse complement strand
GGGTGAAGGCTGCCGGGAGGAAAGCACAGGTTGGCTGAGGATGGCAGGTCAAGAGGGGAGTGATAAGAAGGTTGGAACAAGCCCTGGTCTGTGGCCTGGGGCAAGAAAAGCAACCCTGTGTCACACTGATTTGCTGGCTGAGAGCAAGGACTGGCCTTCTGGTTCCCTGTCCTGCTCAGACCCAGTCGGGGCCAATGCGTGTGCCAGTCAGGGGTGGCTTGGCCCACCAGCCTGAAGCAGAGCACCCGAGAACCTGCTGGGAACAAACACCAGCTCCATCCACTGAACTGCGCTCCAGGCTGGCCAAAGCAGTGGGAAGGGAGGGCCAAGTGCCAAAACAAACCTGCAGGGAGTGTGTGGCTCTTGGAAGGAGTGACGGAGGGACGGAAGGTGGGAAGGAGGAGAGAGAGGTGGGAAGGACAAGCTGAAAGAGCAGGAGGGAGCCTTACGGGGCTGTGAGGAGCTCGGCCAGGTTGAGGACTCAGTTGAGGAGGGAGAAGCAGCAGTTGATGGCATCGGGCTGGTTTTGGCTGTGGAGGGAGCTGAGGACTCCGTTGTCAGTGACTCTTTGGGAGCAGTGGTTGTTGGGGAA
>NW_009715837.1:0-37938 GCF_000703405.1 Apaloderma vittatum | reverse complement strand
ATATAAATATATATATATATAAAACCCCTGTTAAATACTTTCCCATGTTACAGGTATGGAATCTGATGTCTAAAAATTAAGTGGCTCCTTAGAAGATTTCTTGGCTGTAAAGCCAGATAAGTCACTTGCACAGGCCAGAGCTCAGGCATGCTATACGTCTGCTGTGTGTCTGGGCAAGTGTTGCATTTCATAGAATGCACGTGTCAGTGGTGAAATTTCTTGCTTCTCTAAAAATTATAAATTGCAGTGAGTGTATTTAGACTCTTTGGTTTTCTGTCAAGTTACTTGTGTAGTCCTGCTGGTGTGAACGGGAAGATCACCCCAGTAAACGTGGAAGGCGTCTGAAACAAAGGCCTTGTGTAACTGATTGTATAAGGCAGCGTATCCCATTAGGACCAAAAAATGCCGAGTATGAGATGTACTGATGTGGTGGCTAAGGGCTCTGGAGCAGTTAACTGCTTCTGTGCTAGGATGGTGTAAGGCCATATCCAGTGAATATATTGTAACTAACATAGCAACAAGCGATACAGGGTAATAAACACATTCTGCTGTCCAGACATTTTGCATAGACAGTGCATTAAAAGGGTTAAATATAGTTGTTCTCAACAGTGTTTGGCCTGGCTGAGGATTAGAGCTTATTTTAGCTGTTCTTCCTAAACATAGCAAAGGTCACAAGGGAACAGGCTTTGTTGCCGAGTCTTATTGGCCTTGTTCCTTGTAGGGGTTTTGCAGGACGACAGGATTGTCTCACTTACAAGGATAATAGATGACAAGCCTGGTGCTGATTAACCTCATTTTAATTGATAATTAATTTTAAACCCTATTTACTTTCCCTGGAACAGCTGAGACTTCAAGGGAATCACAACAGAGGTGAACAAGAACTGAAATCTTCCCCAAGGAAATGATACAGGCGGGAAGGAGAGAAGGCTAAGATAGATGCATATTCAGATTGTCAGTTTGGATCTTCATTATACTGATTGCTTCTGAACACTGAGACCTCTCACCTTTTGCTACCTATTACACATGCTTCCTCTACTAGAGCATCCCAGTCTTGTTCTGCAAAAACTTCTGCACTCCAAATTCTGGTTCCTTCCTTAGCACTGCTTGCCACTTAGCCTTTGTTTTGCTTGATTTTGGCTCATTTCTGAGCCTGGCAATGTGGTGGAGTGCCTGCTGGCTAGCTGGGAACATGAATACTCTTTTATACTTGAAATACATGTGATGTTCCATAGTTTTACAGTAGTAAAAGCTTGAGAATGTGTGCAAAAGGTCATTTTTATTCTCACCCCAGCTCTTTGCACATTCTGGACTTAGTTCTGCAAATCAGAGTCTTCCAGGATTAACAGCTGCATTAAGTTTCCTTTGCAGGAGCTTTCCTTATCGCAGCTAAAATCTATTGAAAGCTGTAATGACTGCAGTAATAAGTCTGCCCTTCTGCAGCACCTTCTAGAGAGGGATCTCAAATCATTTAACTAACATTAAGGAGTTAATTCTTTAAACACCTTTGAGATGCATGTTGTCCTTATGGTATAGGCTGATAAACTGAAAGTCTGAGTAATTTATTCAGGGTCACATAACATCTATGGCAGAGGCAGCAACTCCTGGCAGTAGTAACTGCTCTAAACTTATTTCCAGGACAATGTTACAACATGAGCCCTGCTCTAAATTACATTTTGTAATAAGATTGCAGTTCATCTCTCTGTACTAGTTCCAGCATTGCAGAATCTCTACTCAGTGGAATTGCAAACTCACTTTATTCGGTTGTGTTTGTAGCCTACTTACTCACTGCCTTCATCCTACATCGTAGGGCCTTTAAAAATAGTGCACAGAATTCAGTTTGAATTTATATAACCTCGCTTGATTGTTAGATATAATCAATGTCTTTTCTCACAGTATCATTCTGAGATATTCACACACGTTGAACTTGAAACGCCACCTGTGACATCTGCCCCTGCCTTCACTGATGAGAGCACTTCTCATTCACGTAAGAGCAGACAAATGAAGCTTTTCTGAGTCCTGACCTGAGTTCCCAGAGTGATGGAGGTCTTACACTGGGCAGTTCTAGAAGAAAGATTCCTTGGGGCAGCTTTGTACTGTATCAGCATTAGAGCAAGAAGGTGAGAAAACACAGCTCCTAGTTAACTTAGAAATGCTTTTCTAAAGGGTGTCTGACACTGCAGGCAATTGAAACGTTTATAACTAATACCAGCTGACCCCACTTCTACCTTTCTTGTTTTAAAGAATGATTGAACATCATCCTTATGGATGCTTCTCTTCTGAAAACTAACAGTTTGCATTTTATTATCTAGATCTTACTAGACAGATACTTAGCATTATAAATTCCAGGTTCCCTTCAGTGACTGCGGATCAGCTTTGCTTCATTTACAGGTTAAAACGAAAATCCCTTGGCGCAGTCCTGCAGGTTCAGAATGGAATGTGAAAGTCAAGGTGGGTTTCCTCTGGCTCCTTCATCACTAGCAGCAATAAACACCTTGCTAGTTACTCCTTCTATTATAGAGTATTTCTAGTCCTGTGCCAGATTAGGAATAGACCCCATCTCTCAGAGCAGGTTTTGGAAGTTGCGGAGGCTGCTGCAGAACTGCCCATTGCCAACAGTTTTTCTGAATGGGCCCTAGCAAGAGAAGAATTGTTTGAAAATATGGCCACAGTTTTAAAAGCCATTTTCTAGCCACTTTGCTTTTTTTTCCGCCAGTAACATGTTCAGACCGTGGGGCTTAGCAAAATACTGACAGCTTATGGGAGGAACATAGTATGATGAAACACACGCTAGCACTCCTGATTACATGTTCTAGCCCCAACGTTGCAAATCTCTTGCATTCATCACACCTTATAAAATGAGAATACTTTTTTGCTGTCAGTTCTTATGGTAAAGCTCAGTGTTTGTTTATAGAGGACATTTGGATACATGCACAGAAGGAATGTGGAAATTCCATTAATGAAAGCAATTTGGTTTTAATAGCTGCTATGTGAGTACAGGATCTGCTCAAGCAGAGAGGAGATATTAAAGATGATAGTACAATGATGATTAAAGCAAGCCCCTGGCTATAGTCTTCCCCACATTTAAAGTCATTTCAAGCATCAGGATCTCACTTCTACAACTGGCAGCGCAGGTGGCTTACCTGCTTACACACACACATGTAGGTTTTCCCCAAGCTAGATGTTCCGTGTGGTTTTTTGCTAAGGCTTTCTTTCCTTCCTCCCTGCTCCCTTTGCACTGGGAAGAGGAAAATACTTCCCTTTTGCTTTCTTCCTAAAGGCTGCTATGTATTTTTAGCTGCTCAGGGTGTCTCCAAATAACACACTGATTCTGAACTTGCATTGTCAGCCTTCCCTGTAAAGCCCCTCCTGGGAGGTTTATGGCTCACTCTCTACAGCTTTGCTGATACAGCGTGTAATGTTTATACCTGCAATCAAGCATTGGCTGAGCTGCAGCCCAATGCTGGCAGCTTGTTCCTTTCTCCCTCCCTCAGCCCCCCACCTTCCCCTGAAACTCTGCGCCGGTGATACGAGATTGATATAGTACATGCAGAGGTGATTGCCTATATAAAAGTTAAAAAACAAAAAAGGCATTACACAATAGCCAGAAAAACTTGTGTGTGCTCTGCCCAGCAAGAGTGAGATGGACTCAGCGTCTATGTTTCTTCTTCTAGATGATTTATAATGCTTTCCTCCCCTGCTCTGCTGTTTTCCAAGCCAATTTTTGGATTTTGAGATACACCAGATAAGAGGTTCATCTGCAGTTTATAAACTGTTTTTCTTTTAAACAGAACACAAAGGTTAGTTTCTTTTTTAAGGAGTACTTAGCAGTTCTTTTCCCCAAAGCATGTAGTGGCCTGCAATTGTCTCAGAACTGCTTAACAGAGTTTTTACCAACCCACGAAACTACCCTGCACTTAACAGGCAAAAAGAGTGCCTTTGAAACAGGGGCCTCATCTAGATGGGAGAGTGAGGCTGGTTCACTTGGAGCAGAATTTTAAACTACCTTAAGCATTCACAATGCAGATGACTTGATTTCAATTTAAGAGGGTCTTATTCAGGTTTAGCTTTGATTTACTGTGTATTCCCAGTCCGTGTTAGCTAACCAAAATAAACATAGCTTACAGACTTTTGCCAGCATTTGACTAAATGGGTTTGAAGTCACTCTTCGCTTAAATCAGTGCAGCTGTGGGTGAAAATAAGGCCAAATGCATTGAGTTATCTTGAAGATGGTGCCAACAAAATGCATGAAGAGAGGCAACGTGCATGTTTTTCCATGATTAATGTATCTTCAAGTTCTCACTTACTAGCACAGAGATGCAAGTGAAGTTGAGTTTTGAACGCCATGGAATTAAGGATGTCGTTGTGTGCATTTGTATTTATTTTAGTAGTCTCCCCAAAGTACATACACTTTCTACAGACTGTGTTAGGTCACACTTTGTCTATGTTCGGTATAAACAGGAAGCTGTAGTTGCCATGCAGCTGTACATTAAAATCTTTAGGAGTCTTCTCTCAGCAATACTTAAAAAAATATATGAGGACTAGTGCATCTGAGAATTCAGATCTTGCTGACAGGTGGATCTTGTGCTGCTCTGAGTGTGTGTTTTGACCTAAAGACGTACTTCAGGTCTATATGAATCTCTTGCAAGAGCTCAAGGATCTCTTCTGACCAGTGCTGTGATCCCCCCAAGAACCCCTCTGCAAGTGTCTCTTGTCCATGGAGTTCACTGTGTAGTTAAAAAGCTCCTCCAAACTGAGCTGACTTTGTTCATTTATCCTTGAGGAATCTCACTTAATTAAAATGGGCCTGAGGGAAGTATAACTATCTTAATTTTGTCTTTTACCAGAGAAAATGTTTGAAGGCCATGATGTTATGCAGATCTATTATTTATTTATATTAACAGGAGATGCTTTTGGTTACCCAGATCTTTTCAGGCTGATAGCTGGGATTCTTTTGTCATGTCATTAAATTTACAAAGTAGCAGCAGAGGTATTGAATTGAATAGACATCACAGGGAACACTGGAAAGAAAAGAAAAAATAGTTGAGTATGTCTTCGTAATACAGTTCAATCAGACTTCTCTTTTTAAGCTTCAAAGTCAATATACCTGCTGTTTCTAGAGCTTAAATCAACATACAAAAGACTTTTTTCACCCTTATCCACTCATAGAAGTTTCTGTCTCATCTCTGACTTGGGATTCCACAGTATAGTCAGCTTCTTAAGTTCCCATTTATTATTTATTGCAGTAGCTCAACTGAAATATGAATTTCCTCTATGAATGCTTTAGTTTCTTGGATCTAAAGCCTGCTATTAAGCTGCTCCTAACTAGGATAGATCATTAAATGGTTGCTGCTTCACAAATGTATCAAACAAGACCAGTACCTACCTGTTGTCTCTAACATTTTACTCCCCTTGAAAGCAGACCTCCTAACAATCCTGTGATACTTGGCCACCTAACCCCATCATCTACTTTGGGCTTAAGTAGGGGTTGGAGTATATCTTGACTGAACAGAAAGAATATTATAAATTTGGTTCCTTAATTTATAATGCAGTATTGTGCTGAGATTTGTAGCACTACTGGAGCAATTGCTCTTATCACTGAAGTTGCTTTGCAGGGTGGTGAGTGGTGTTTTTCACTTGTTCACTTTTAAATTCACAAAGGACAGACATACGGTTTTAGTTCAGAAATACTTGTTTAAAAGCTTCCTTCTAATCTTCTAAGATTAAATAGTAACAAAACTCCCAAGGGAGAGTTTAGTGTATGTGTGTCTTAGAAGAGGCTCTAACAGCTGTGAAAATGAAATAGCTACGTCTCTAGCAGAGTGTGGGAGCACATTTGCTATCTAAAGCATATAAATAAGCTGGTAGGTTGTTTTCTTACTTATCAACATCAGAATACTGAATTAGCATTTTATATTTATGTGTTTGAAAGGCAAGGCCTTGAAGAAGAAAGAACTTTTCTCTCCCCCAAAATGCTACTTTCAGGTAGGAGAGAGCTGTCATAAAGCAATTTATCTTTTGTGCATATCTGCAAACAATTACTGTATGTTGTTTGGGTCGGGTTTTTTTCATTTGTCCCTATTCCATCTCTCAATAATATGGCCTATATATCTTGAAAGATACTTTAATTACAATAAGCTTTGTGTTGTACAGCTTCCTCAGGGTTGGCAAATATGGAGAGAAACTTGAAGGTGCCTGGTGGTTGCAGGTAGTCATTTTGAATTTGCCGTCGGGGAATGAAGGGTATGTGCTGTCTAGGTACAGCCTGTCTCAAATAGTCTGTTGGTGCATCATGAAGTTACGAAACTCCTTCCAAAGAGCAGCTGCTCAGCCAGCGATGGTGTGGTGTGAGCAGCACAGGGATATGGGCAAAATGTCAAAGGTGTGGCTTGCTGTGCCCTCCTTGCCTTCCAGCACTGAAGCTTCATTATGTGACTCAGTAGTTACGTATGTTGCCGTTCGCATCAGAACTGCTTACAAAAACCGCACAGCACCGACTAAAACTCCCAGTCCCTGGCAAGCTAGCTGTCAGCTTGTATATGAGACCTATATTCTGAAATGAACCTTTCTTTTTCTTTTGATAGGAAGTGCTATACAAAAATCTAGAAATTTTGGTCTTAAACTCCAGCGAGAAGGTGCTGCCAAAGAGGGATGCTTTCAAGGTCTTACGTTGTAAAAGTAAGGGTAGAAGTGTCAGCTAGAGGAACCTAAATCAAATTTAATCCCAACCATGTGTCAGACTGGACACGTTTTGAGGTACTGCGTGGAAGAGTGTCCCACCATCAGCTCTGTTGTTGCTTCCTGTCAAACTTGAATCAGTTAAAACAGGAGAACCTGTGGCTCACTCAGAAAAATTTACAAACTTACTTTCTGTATGCTGTTGTACAAAGGAAAACATAGGCAAATACTGAGATAAGTTGTTACCATTCTTGCCTATATTTTAAAACAATCTGGACACTGATAAAGTGTCAGACTTGCTTCCTTCCTAGGATTGGTCTTTAACTAAATAGGGAGTGAAAAAACCAAACCCCTGTTGTAACACATGCGCTGATGGCACAGTCCCACGTCACGATCTGAAGCGGCTTCCCTCCGCGCAGACTGGCTATCTCTCCGTACTCGCTGCGTGGCTTGATTTCAAAAATTGCTCAACAAACATTTTGATGGGCTCTTATGTCCAAAGCAGTTTTTAAGTGCTGGCCATTTGTATGTGTTTTTGAAAAATCTGTCTGTCCTTGCCAATGTTCAGACAGGCTGACAATTCCAGCCTGTTACTCACGTCTACGTTGCCCGTCTTTGCAGAGATGATTGAATCAGCTGGCTGAAGCCTGCAGACTCCCTTCAGGAGCAACTAGCTTACAGCACAGTTGGGCCCATCACGACAGCTCAAATGTTTTTGTATAACAAAATTGGGTAGCTTTCTTCAAAAGTAGAAAAGCTTTTGGTTTTTTTCTTTTCTTTTCTTTTCTTTTCTTTTCTTTTCTTTTCTTTTCTTTTCTTTTCTTTCTTTTTTTCCTTTAAATGAAGAAAGAAATACTTCAACCGATGGCAATAATCACAAAGCTGATTGATCTGGCACACTGCTGCTCAGCAGAGACCGACCATATCTCCATAGATCTTCCTCTTCCTTGATTTCTTCTTTTAAAAAAACCCCTCAAAAGTATGTGTGTTTGTGGAGGGATATTCAAGTGGGAGCTAGGGAATAAGGTTAAATAATGTTTTAAACTGTGTTTGCTTCTGTAGCTTGGTGGGTATTTATATGTGGGCTTGGCTAAGAGATGTGAAGCCACATCATACACTTCAACTACTGTAAATTTAGAACTTTCTGCTGAAAAATGCGAGTGACTCCAGTTTGGCCTCACTGTAAATTACACACAATCCCACCTGCAGTGTTTTAAGAACTAACTAGGCTAAGACATTGTTCTGAACAAAACCTGAAATAACAAAATGCTTACCCCCAATGTTATATTTCAGACCTGGCCCTCACTCCGTATGCAGGCAATCAAGCCTGCATAACCGTATCATAGGTGCCACATTTTGGATTTTGTTCCCCAAGATACTTTAGCAAAGTAAAGACAAAGGTAACACAGTATTAAAACAAAACAAAGCTGAGCTGTAATCTTGAAGATTATAGTTTCAGAAGAAAGATTTAATGTCATCTCAGAGTGGTTGCTTTCTTTTTTTTTCTTTTTTTTTTTGTTCTGTTTTATTTTCAGGCAGACTTCAAAGTGCCTCATTAGGTGCCTTCAGAAGTCATGAAGATGAAATGAATAAGAAGCAATTCAGGCAAATTGTTGACTCTGGAGAAGGGTTTTAAAAAACAACAACACAAAAGCAAAACCCCTAGGGATAAGTGTAATTGCATATCTGAGGAGTATTTCAGTGCTGGTCTGCCAGCCCCACTTAGCTGAGGTACCTTTTCTTCATCTTGAGCAGGGCTGATCCTTTTTGTCCTGGCTTCTCAAACATCAGTCTAAATTTTCCTTGACTGTCTAAATTTCCCTTGACTGTGTCATAGTGATTGAGCCTCACAGACTTCCTGTGGGGAATGTTTTATGCCACAGAGTAAATTTGCTGAGGAGAGATATATTTAATATCTGATTTTTAAAGTGTGTAGGAATCCAGACAATTTGATAGCTGCAGAGGAAAAATGATTTTTTTTATTTTTTAAAGTTCTGTTTGTTACTTAAAACAGTCCTGGAGTAGGATGAGAGAAGGAAAAGGAACGAAGGATTTGCTGTGGTAGACGGTTTGCATATTATCAGGAGTTAATCCTTAGGTCATGCTGGACAGTGAACCCTGTCCTTTAGGAGCATGTGCTTTGCTCTTGCAGGTTTAGCTGAGCCCGGCCCTCCTTCGCACATTTATTCTCTAAAATCACAGTTAGCCACAGCAAGTCACTGCTGTGTGACCCTGTTGCTTGAAACAAGTGTGGGCACACGCTTGCTGAGCCAGCAGGCAAGATCTGTCTGCCCTGCCAGCTGCAGGAAGGAGGGGTTCCCAAGCCGAGCGTTTTGGGACATGGCACCTGGCAATACTGGAGTGCTACTCCAGCTGTCCTGCAACCCTCTGGATGCTGCTGATCTCATCAGAGTAAGGACACGGACCCCAAAGGTTGAGTGGGATGCGCTTGGTGGCTCTTAGCGGCATTTCCTGACTTCTTCTGTCTCGCTCCTAAAGGAGTGGGAAGAGGTGTGGTGGAAATGAAAGGGCAGATGAGCAGCTCCTCCTTTTCTTGTCGTGGTTAGACTGGCACCCATCTGCAGCTCTCCTGCCTGACCACCTTAGGCATTTGTGAGAACTCCCCCTTGGTTCTTTTGCATCTGCTGTCTCTGCAGTGAGCCTTGGAAACGTAAGAAGCAGAAGAAAAGTTTTAATTGTTTGTTTGCTTGGTTTTTTTCATTTGGCGTGGTCACCTTTGTCATATGTACAAGGAGCATGTGAAATTTGACATTGGCTGAGGACAAGTTCTGCACATCACACACCTACTCACAAGCTTTCCTAACTACTTTTTTTTTTCTTTTTTAGTAGTAGAAAAGTAATTGTACTGCAGTTGCAATGATCAGTGGGCATAAAACCCGACAAGTTTAGTAGGAACAGGGTAGTACCTTCTATTAGGCTGACTGATACAGTTAAAAAAACCCAAACAAACATACTTTCAGGTTCCAAGTTCCAACTTGATCTTGTGCTTGTGGGTGCAGGCCAGAGGAGTGCCACTACCAGCGGCAGCCAGACGGTGCTGCTCTGGCCCTTGTGTTACAGGGGAAAGTGCAGGAGAGAAAACAGTGGAAAACAGGCACTAGGGACAGAACGATTTGTTCCAAAACATTTGCTTTGTAACAGGGTCATCTATAAATTCTGGGATTTCCTGTTTGCTGAATGGCAGGCTTTCTCTTTTCAGGTTACAGAGTGGAATAATTTTATTACAGCTCATTGTAAACTTCTTTCCTTTCCAAGGCCAGATTTGCAGCTTTTGCACACAGATTTCCCAGCTTTCTTGGTTTTAAGAGGACAATGCTGAAGGATACAACTTGAGCTGTGCTTTAATTTCCTTTGGGCTTTGGAAGCGGTGAGATCATGGTAGTTTTAGGGGGAAAGCATTAGACATATTAATGGGCTCTTTTCATGCTAATGTATGTTTGTTCTGGATACCTGAGAAGTAAAACTTAAATAAAGAGAACTGGAAAAATAGTATTTTTAACCACAAGAAGCCTGATCCTGCATGTTGTACATCTTGTGAATTCATTGACTTGGCTGAGAGTTGTCAGTGTTCAGGAAATACAGGTTTTGGGCTACAGCTGGTCAGGATTTATTTATTTATTTTTTTTAAAAAACATTTTTCGTTCAGAAAACACCCGTTGATGGATCTTCTTTGTCAAAATGTGGTTGGGAAACACTGTAGCATAGTCCCTCAGGTCCAGACCCTTCTAGCCTAAAACAAGAGAGACCTGTCCCAGAATATTACCTCATAATGATAATAGCCTCATGTTGGGAGAATTTACCTGCGCTGTTCAAGATGTAGGTCAGGTCACAGGTCTGAAGCAGACAGTGACAATTTTCCACGTGAGTGCCTGGAGTACTTGTGTATCTTAGTCTTGTTCTGTTGCATGGAGAGAGTAGGAACCAATGAAAATACGCATCCTTTGAGAGCTGATGATAAATGAGTATAATTGCAAGTTTTGTGAGATAAAATTGTTTGCTGCCCAGCTCTAGCAGGAGATAGGCTCTGTGATCTGCTCATACCGGTGAGATGAGCTGTCAACGTGGCACTGAGGTCTTTGGCCAAAGCTGTTGGCTGGGGGTGACACGGTCTGTGGAGGGCTTCAGCCAGCCTTGTCTGGCCTGGGGAGCGTTTACTGATTAAATTTGTCCTGAGGGAAGATTAATTTTTTGGTAACTGGGGAGCAAATCTTCTGCGAACTCAGCTTGAATATTCATTGATGGCACAAGGTTTTAGAAGCTGTTAATGCATGATTTTGAAGATGTGTGTTGTTGAACATGCTGGGAGCATTCTGTCTTTATGCTGAGTTTAGCAAATGAGATTCTAGTCCTTGACTGGCATTATTAGGCGCTATTGTAACAATAATGAAAAGAAGATGATTAAAATGTGCCTACTAGTGGTGGGGGATGATGTTACTATATAGTACCATAAGTAAGATGATACTCTGAGCCTCTTGCATTCTTCACTGATGTGAGCACAGTATTATCTGTGTATCTCTCTGTTGTAAGGTAAAACAGAGTTTTCAAAGGAGGTAAAGTGTGTAATTGCTAGTTTTATTTTAACTGATGAAGTAGCTAACTTCTTTTCACATAAAACTGATGCTTTCCGTGGAAATTTTGTCTGTGTTAACTTTGGTGAAAGCTTCAGACTATTTTTGGCAGCAATTAAAAGCATTCAAGAGATGCCTGTCACTTCAGCTCACATATTTCCATGGGGTACTTTATTTGTGTTTTATGAAATAGAAAACACAGCAATGTGGCTTCTGCTTAACTTAACTATCTCGCATCTTGAGGCAGCAAGTGACAAGCAATTTTTCTTCATTGGAAGCTGTGTTTCTAGATATCTCAGCATGGAGTAGCTGGTAAGTTTTTCACAAGAAAAAAGAATATCACCTAACGTTCAGTAACACCTGCTGTCCAGCAATCTTAAAGTGGTTTTGAGAAATACTTATTAGGATTCATGACTATGAAATTGGTAATATTTTATTGAACTGTGTTTACAAATTAGAAAGCTGCTGTGTCTCTAATAATCAAAAGTAACACCCATTCAAAGTGTCAGCATTTTTGAAGACTTAATTTGAGGGAACTGGGTCCTGTTATATCGAGCATATCAGTTCCCACTTTCTTCACAAATGGTTAATTGCTGAGAAATTGAAGAGTTGGGCCCATGGTTTTTCAAAACTAAGAATGAGCTGAGAAGACACTGCTGCAGAAAATGTATATCTAATAATTGCTCAAAGGGACCACAAACTTGTATAGTAGTTAAGCTGAGAATAAAGCTGGGATCTATTTTATTTGCAGGAAACTCTTCTCATTCAAATATTTATAAAGTTTGTTGAATACATCTCTGTGTGGATTATGTGGGAGGAAGTATGAAATGTATGTATGGTATCTCTGTGATAAAATTTAGCTTACTGTGTGGGTATAATCTAAAAAAAAAGTTAGACCAAGGGCACAACTGTGTTGAGCTCATCTGATGTATGATACACTCAGCTTCTGAAAGTGAGCTTCCACTGAAATTCTTCCTACCTCTGCATTCTGAATTTTAAAAACTAGCATGTAGTTATATGACAACACCTGCTAATTAATATGGTGTTGAGCTACCTAAAATCAACAAGAGCAATGATTCTTCTCCTGGAACACCACAGAGCTTCTGAGCAATCAACCCTGGCTGCATGCAATGTCCCCAGCCCGCCTGCGTGGGCATCCACCGCATGTACTATTGCAATTCGTGCTCAGTTAGAAGTCACTAAATAAAATGCCTAGCCACATGAGCAGCTGAACACCTTCGTGTTGTTTCCTGTTATGCTCTGGCGGGAATAGTAGGGGGAAGAAACACTGCGTGATTTTTAGGAACCCAGCATCCCTGTGTTAAAGCATCGCTGTGTACGGCGGGTCGGAATGGTGGCACCAAGGCTGCTGGTCAGGATGAGGGTGTGGGCTGAGGGTGGTAACAGGGAGGAAGCTGGTGTTGCGAAGGGGAACTTGTGAGTAGAGATGGGATATGGACTTAACAGCTGATTTCCTGAATAGTTCAGGGCTCGTTTGGGACTAGGCAACCTGAAAGTCAGTTAAGTCTGTTCTGAGAAGGAATGACTTGGATGCTGAGATCATATTCCTACCATCCTTGGAAGCCTGGGTGCTGGGACCGTGGTGGGGATGGGCAGTATGTTGTTAAAATTCTTCCTTGCTACATTGCCAGGCTCTATCTTCATAGAATCCTAGAACAATTCAGGTTGGAAAAGCCCCTTGGGATCATCGAGCCCAACCATTGACCCTACACTACAAGGTCACCCCTAAACCATCTCACCCAACACCACATCTCAGCGACATTTGAACACATCCAGGGATGGCGACTCAACCCCCTCCCTGGGCAGTCTGTGCCAGGGTCTGACCGCTCTTTCTGTGAAGAATTTCTTCCTAAAAGCCTGTTACCACAGGCCTTGCCAGTGCTCAGCCAGGGCAGGGTGCTTCACTCCTGCAGGAGCTGCTGCTCTTCCTGGCGTGTCGGGTGTATTGCAGCAACTCTGCAGCCCAGCACCAGGCCAGACCCAGTTGTCCTAGACACTGTACAAACAGGGAGAAAGCCACCCTGAGACAATTCTCATCTTCAGTTCTTTCTGGTTCTTTGGAATCACATTGCTACTAGTCCAGACTATGGGAAGGATAAAAATCCCGGGAGGAAATGATCATCTCTTAGCAAGGAAATTCTTTTAAATGCAATTACAGCTGGATGCCAGAGTTTAGAATAAGTCCCCTGCATGGCAAGGCTGTGTGCCAGTTTTCATAAAATACATGTGTCATTTATGCAGTAGTTCAGTTAATCGTACTCTCTGCTTAAGATATCCATTAAAGTCCATCATATTAATTTAACTGAAAAATTCTGTAGGAATTGTATTAGATAATTTTGCCCATTAAATTAATATTACAGCCTTTAAATAGAGTTTCTGGACACCCATTGTTGTTTGCTGAATTATTATGTAAAGTGGTATCTGCTATCTGGTTTTTTTGGGTCTGACCACTAAAACTTTATTTTTTCCTTTCTTTTTTTCTTTTGCCTCCTCCTCAGCCTACATTTAATTATCCTCTTCCTTTTGATTTCTGAGATCATTAACATGATGCTTTCTGGGGCTTGTCGCAGGACATTTGTTGTTTGTCTGTCAGTTCGATCCTCTCTGAATTAATCTGTTAATTAATTAAGGTATGGGGACTGCAAAGTGAAATTCCCCGGGTAGCAGCCTGGCCTTATGGTGAGGGAAAAGGCAACTCACTTCTCGGTGGCTGGCGAAAGGTGAAAATGCAATGAAGGTTGTTCAGGGCTGACCTTTAATTGTCCATTTCGGAGGCAAAGAGAGCGCTGTGCCCAGAGCTGGAAGGTAACTTTGCAGATCTGCAACCTGGACAGCAGGATGCTGGGTGGGTTTAGCACATCTACAGCATGGGCCATGAAGAAACCGAGCCATGGGCACTACCTGCACTGGCTTTTAAAGAAACACAAGAGTGAGCCATTGGCCTTCCTCCTCCTCACCCAGCCCGTAGGTGAGGGGACTGTAAACTGCTGCCCTCCTGGGAACCTGGGGAACTTTGATAAATGCCGTCATATGGTGGATACCTTAGTGCGGATCACGTTCAAGATCAACAAGCCCTTGCAGTTTTTCCACAGATTACCTGAATATGCCAACTCCTTTTTCCCTTGTGAGCTCTTATTCTTGTGACCCCCCTCGTTTTCTGTTGCTGTGTTGTGCTTTTTGCCTTCTCCCAGCCTTCCCCTTTTGTTGGAGCTGTTGCTGTAGGGGATGATACTGAGTGAAGCCGGCAGCAATGGAGCTGGAGCCCTTTAAGAAGTTGGGGCATTATCCAAGTAGCTGCTGGATCCGAGTCGTGACTCGCATGTGCTGGAGCGCGGAGGGAACAGCTTGTGCTTGCGTTCGGAAGAACAGGTGCCACCGCACAACTGGGGACACGCGGACACAGGCGCAAGGAGACAGCAGCTTGTTCAGCACCGATCTGATATTGTTCCATAACCTGATACAGGCCATGGGCTGCAGTATGGGCTTGTGCTTATTAACTGTCCACCTGCCTGACA
Organism: Apaloderma vittatum; assembly: GCF_000703405.1. NCBI lineage: Eukaryota > Metazoa > Chordata > Aves > Trogoniformes > Trogonidae > Apaloderma > Apaloderma vittatum. The sequence goes on along the minus strand of NW_009715837.1, from coordinate 23,138 downwards.
CCCTCCCCCGTCCTTTCCTAATTAAACAGTGAGCTCAGGTTTCCTGGTTTGGTTTGACAACGTCAGGGGAGGCTCTGGCTCCTGTCCTGTCACACGGACACAGCCTAAAAAGAGCAGGACAGTAGTCAACACAGACTCTGGCCCAAAATAAAAAAAGTGCATGAAGTAGGTTTGCATCTAATCAAACAGCTTTGAGAGTCAGTCCTCGAGTTTGCGGGGCAATGTGTGGTTTTGTTGTTGGTGGTTTTTTCAATTTTTTTGGTAAAAAAGTGTAAGTCCTTGCCTTCATGGTTATTTTTGCATAACAGCTGTGTTTCCGGTGAGCAGCTGGGGGAGCTGCCTGACTCAGCAAATCTCCTGCCTTAACGGTCACAAAGTGCACTCAAGCAAGACTAGGAATCGTGTGGGCAAAACCGTGGGTCCCCTCTGCTACCTCCTGCAACCAGTGAGGAGAGAGATGCCTGTTCTCATGGACAGAGGTGTTCAGACTGAAGTGAGGCGAATCACCTGCTCTGGGGTGTGTGCCCACAAAGAAGGAACAAATACACGGTCTTTATTTCAGAAATACATTTTGTGTGTAAGTTGTTAATGTCTGGAAAAGGGCTCGATCATGTAGAAAGAACCTGATGCAAAGCTGGGCTGCTGTAGGGAGCGAGAGCCTCTTTCAGGAGGAGCGAAGAGTATTCAATGTTAGCAGATTTAGCTTTACAGAGCAAACGGAGCCATTTTTATACTTCAATCCTATGACAATATGCAACGTTTCGTAAGTATCTTGAGTCACTTTTTCCAGACAGGTTCAATCATACCCTTTGCATGGGGTAGCATTTGACCTCTCTGCATGTGTTACTGATTTGAAGAATGTTTGCACGCTGCCGAGTTGGAGGGGGTTGAAAGGGTGGATGGGAACTGGTGAGAGGGGAGGCTAGGAAGCCACTTTTTGCCTAGTGGTTTGAGTAATGGAATAAGAATAGCAAGATTGTATTACCAGCTCTGCTTTTGACCTTGGACAAGTAAACTCTGCCTCTCTCTCTTTTCTGTCCTTTGTCTACATTGCCTGTTTTGACTATAATCCTTTGAGAGGGAGGTGGTCCCTCTTCATGTGATTGTGTAGTGTCAAAAACTGAGTTGATGGAGAAAGTTTCAGGACTACTGTGCTACAAGTAAGTAGCAAAAATGATGTAAAAATTAATCTCTTTTGTAAAATACAGTGGGACTTGTATGAACAGCAAAATAGCAGTTATAGCAAGGAGGAATTAAATGTCTGGTGTAATTTGAGTCCACTGTAATAAGCAAACTAAAATTCCAGTTGCAGTGAGGTTATTGAGGGCAACAGGAAAGGAACTTTCCTTGTAAGCATGAGAATTTGACTGTTGCACAGGATAACAGTTTTATCATTTGCCTGTTTATGAGGAAAAAGTTGTTTAATTGATTTGATTTTCTGGCAGTACTTCTGTTTGGAATTGAGGCTCCTGGCGGCTCCTGAGTTTATGTTGATGGAGAAGAGGGAGAAAACTTTTCCTCTGTAAAACAGAGTCCGTCACGAGATCCTCACTGAGCACTTCAAGACAGCTCACACTCTTTGGATCCTCACAGCCCTGCTATTACACCAAGTCAGGCAGTGCTGATGATGCAACTCTCCCTCAGACAGTTTCAGCACAGCTTCAGATCCCACATACAGTGCAACAGAGGTGACATTCCTTATCGCAGTCTGTCTGTCTGATACAATTAGGATTTCATAGCAATAAGAGCCAATTTATTTAATTTCTCTTGCTAACTTACACATCTTCCTGAAGACAGGAACAGGCAAAAAAAAAAAAGATTCAGTGTTCAGTATGATTCACTTCAGCCAGCTTCAGAATAACATTTGCCTCTGTGGGTAGCGGTGACTCCTTACACACTTGATTGCTCCATTTCCTTCCTACCCCCTCAGCAGACTTTTTTTTATGCCAACTCATACAGAACTCACAGGAGCACAGGAAGCGTTTTGCCATGTGAGAAGGACTTGAGCCCTTTCACATGCTCTTGTATCACATTTGTGAAATGAGATGCACATGTTGCCTCAGTGCTAAGTGTGCCGATCCTCTGCTGAAAACCAGATTATTCAAAAACCAAACCCACCACCACAGTCAATCCATATGTGTGTGTATGTTTGTGTGTGTATATGTATATATGCAGAGAGAATGAGAGCACTTTGTCACAATTTGAGTTGAATCATTGGGATTTGCAACCAGTGTTACTTCTCACAGTGCTGCTGAGACAGGTGTTAGCGCGTGAATAAATAACCAACATGACCTGCTACACGCAGACTCACTGAACCCTATCCCATGGGTATACAGGTGGTATCATTAAGAACAAAGGTTGCAGAAGGTCTTCCCAATTCATCTACTCCAGTCCTCTGCTGGCACAGGCAACTACATCTTGTGCCTCTGTTCACAGAGGGAACATAGCTCCCATCTGAAAGCTGAATACTTTCTTCTGCCCTTATTTTGTGAGGAAGAACAAAAGGCCGCTCCTCTGACTCAGTGTGCACACAGGACTAGGAAACATTGGTAGATGGCTGGTAAGGTCTTAAGAAGTGTCATCTGTATTACACTGTTTCATTGCCTAGGAAGACTCACTGCTTGTCGTCCACCTCAATAAGATAACTGGTGAACAACAGGCCTCTTTAAGGCGAGTCCTGTTTATTGAAGGAGTCGAAACGAGTTACTTAAGCTAGCTTTTTATTTTATGTGTCATAAATGTCATGGCTGTTCTGCAGATGACACTAATATTTTTGTGCTCACAGGTCTTTAGATTGACCACTTAGATGTTGAATATTAATTTTAATGAAGTAGTTAATCTGGCAGGTTAATTACTGCATTGAAAAAGTTCAACCATCTCCACAACTGAGAGTGGCATTTAGAAAATCAGTCTGGTAAGTTTACTGTGTACTCTTCTTCCACCTGAGTCTTCTAGGAATGACTCGTTTGTGGGTACTCTGGAGCCAGGCAGTTTAGGTACAAAGCCCAAACCAGTCTGTCTGGGTTGAGGAGAAAGAGGTGAAGAGAAGCAGCTGAATTCTGTGTGAGAGAATGGCAAGCCTAAGTCAGCAAGATGATTTACTGAGACTGTTCCTGTGTCCTCCTCTCCACTTAACAAGAAGGTGTTAGAAACTTGACTCCTTGTCAGGGAAGGTGTCTTCCTTTCCCTGTCTTTCTCCCCTGATAAGAGAGAGGAAATTTCCTTTATGTCTTATGTATGTTTGCGTGTGTGTGTCTGTCTGTGCATCGCTGCGCATGTTGTTGAAGCATCCTGCATACAGGGTATCAAAAAGCTACATTTACAGGAACCTGCATGTTCTTAAACCTGCTCACAAACACAATTGATGTGAAATTTAAGTCCTCCCTCCTTTTCTTGAAGTGCTGGCTACTTCAGATCAAATCCTTCCCCGCATGGGCTGCTCAGTCCATACTCATATCTTTTTTTCTGTAGGATCTCCCCCGTCCTTTCTACCTGCGTGGTGGAATGACCCCTACCACTCAATGAGTCAGTAAAATACACTTAACCCTTTTTCCCAGCAGCTTCAGCACCTACTACTCCGTGGCGGTTTAGCTGAACACTTACCAACCCTTTTTGCTCTCCCCCTTGTCTCATTTTTCTGCAGTCCTTTGCTTCTTATTAAATCACTAGGTGTCCTGGGATTATTTAACTGCACGAACAGCATTTCCCCCTGCCAAAGCCCTGCCTGTCAGCGCAAGAGCTCACCAGCCCTTTAACACAAGGCAGTCATCCGTGAAAGAATAGAAGGTGGAGAGGGTGCAAGGATTCAGGGCAGTGGGAACAAAGGCAGGTGGTGGGTGCTGAAGCTGTGTGCCTTGGGTGTGTGATCTGCCTCGAGCAGCGTGGCTTCAGCACCGTCTTGGTTCCCTGAAAGCCTGTGTAACACAATAAATAATGCCTCAGAGCAATGTGACCTGTGGCAAGGAGTAAGTGATGACATTGTCAGACACGCACAACTGTTGAAACAACGAGGCTGTAATCATCATGCCGTACCCACGGAAAGACATTTGGCAAATGAGATTCCATTTTCACATTGGTCTGTGCCGAGCATGTAAATTTGCAGCGGGCCAGCCAGCATTAGGGATGTGTAATTGATTGTCTGAATTATAATAAACAAGCTGTGACAGGTGATCATCCTTTCATGTTCCGGCACCGCTGTGAGACACGGGGAGAGAGGGAGAGATATGGAACATGAATGAGGAAAATGAAAAGTCAGATTCCTACAGAAATAGAGAAAAAGGGATAATAGAAAAAAGGATCATGGTGGAAGCGAGAGGGGACTGCAGCCAGGACAAAAAAAAAAAAAGCATGGATGGAAAGACTCATTAATTTTTGTGATTTGCTAGAAATTTTATTGAATGAAAAAGTCCCTTCTGCTGTTAGTGTCAGTGAGAACTGGGGGATTTGCTGCAGTGGCTGATGTTTGGAACTAGGAGTGCTAAGAAATAAATGCAGAGAGGAGGGAAGCATAAAGGAGGAGCTGTGATTAGAGCCGAACCAGGAGAAGTGCGTGCGTATCCATGTGTGAGATAATGAGGAAGCAACAGCTTTGCCTTCTCTTTTGGGCTTAGACACTTCGGTCCATGACTGAATGATCAAAACCAGCATCAGGGTTTTATGGTGGTGCAAAGGAGAATGCTTTCCCTGACGCCCTGGTGTTGTAAAAGCCTCTGGTTTGCAGTGGTGGTGTTTGAGAATCAAGGTGATGTGAATCAAGATGCTTCTTTCCTAAGGAAGGGGGACAGGAGCCTGGAGCGTTTCAACTCTTTGGTTTCTCAGACCGGCCTTTCCAGGGAGGAAAGTATTGCTTTTGGAGAAGAGCATGAAGACATGTTGAAAAAAAAAATAAAAATGAGGAGACGGTGTCTCTGTATAGATTGGACGGTGATACTTTCCTGAATATTTACAAGCGTAACTCGTGCAAATTATATTGTGGGGCTTTTCCACCCTCTGTACTGAGGATGACTAGTCAACTATGGGAATAATTCACCTCTTTAATATACCTGGTTTCATTTGTTTTACTTCTCTGCAGTAGTAGTTTTTGGGTTTTTTGAAATTTGTGGAATTTTGGGTCTCTTGGACTTGCTGATGGACCGTTCTATGCCATCATTTGGCTGTCACCCAAACTATAATTGTCATGACATTGTTTGTGTTTGCTCTTTGATCAAATGCTCAGATATTTCACTTACAGGCTTTTGCCTATAAACATTTGAAAATCACTCTCTGTAAACATGATAGTCTTAAGAATTTGTGGAGTAAATGCTTACGTAAAATGGTTGTGAATAACTGGTGCAAATTCATTTAAATTGGGTAGAAGAGTGTAGTAAACATGGTGAAAATTCTTTAAATTAGTGCAAAATTTTTAGGAAGATGTTTTAAAAATCTTTAAAGTTGAAAGAATATTTAGCCTGATCAAATACCTATTGAAACAGGTTTCTTACTGTGGCTTGAGCTTTAAGCTTCTTTCCAGAAGGTAAAAAGTAATTCCATCCTTTTTGTGTAGCGACTGACTGTAGCCATGTATCTCTTACTGAGACTTCTCTGCCCAGATGTCAAATTTCAGTCCTGTCTGACTGAGACCCTGAGATCAGTGAAGCCGTGGCCATTTGTTTCTGTAATTCTGTAGCAAGAATTTGATTTCGACGTCCAAGTTCTCTCCGTGCACAGAAGTGGTGGAGGGGAAGGCACAGTGTAAACCACTGCTTTCTGAAACTGGGAACAAATCCTTTCTTAGGCAGTAGAAATGAGGGTGGGAATGGAAAAGGTTTGTAGCGAAGCAGGATATGTTCTGGGCAGAGACTTTCTGGAGCCAAGACAGAATATTTACCTTCTCACCCTTTGCTTTTCGGGTGGTTATTTTGTGACTCGGGGAAAACGTGGGAAGGGGCGCAGTTGGAGATGGAGTGAGAAGTCTCAAAGGAGGCTTTATCTCTTCAGGGAAATGGGAGATGGGTCAGACTGGGAAGCTGTGCTGTGGTGCCTGGTGTTTGACTGTAAGTAACTGCTGCTGGCACAGCGGGGGTTTATTTTGGCCCAGACCTGCCCTGGGAACAGCAGAGAAGCTAATGCTCTTGGAATTCTCTCCCTTTACGATTCACTCAGCAACTTGGCTTCCAAAGAGTATTAAAAAAAACCCAACAAACCAGGCAGGAAATGTATCCAAATATTGAAGCCAAGGTTTGTATGTGAAACTGTGAGGAGGAGACCCAAACAACCCTGATCTCCCTGACTAGAAAATTTAAAGGGGGCTGGAAGGCAAGGCTTGTGTACAGATGGAGGGAGGTGAACGTCTGGGGGCAGTGGCTTCCATTCTGAAGAGCTTGGTCAGCCCTGGGTGAAATATGCTTGTGATCTCTGGCGAGGGAGTAACTCCTTCCCCAGTGAACACACAAAATTGGTGCTGGGGAAAGGACTGGTTGGCCGTAGGGAAGGAAGTAGCAAAAAGGTTTTTTGCTTGTGTGTTTCTGTTTGTGCAGATTTTTGTTGTTTCCAGTAGTGCTGCTGTTCTTTCCCCAGGGCTGCCCTCTTGCTTCCCTTTCCAGAGGCTGTGGTGTCCTGGGGCTGAATGTTCGTCTCCCATGTAGGAGGTGAAGCACAGTGTCCTGAGGCAGCAGTGAATCTAGCAAAGGTGGGAACAAAGCACTCTGTGGGATGAAAGTCACCCAGTGCGTAATGATTAAAACCGGTTCGGGTTAAAACATCAGATTCAGGATTATTTTTCATTTTTCAATTTTAATTGCTGCAAAATGTGAGCTCTTCCATCAGTTCACGTGGGACACAGTTTAGTCCCTGTGAAAGGAATGTAAACTACGGTTTTCAGTGTGGATATTATTTGTTACATTAAGTATTTGTAGCTTAGAGGATAAATTACATATCTTAAATACCTGTTTCAGCACATAACCAAGTAATTCACAAGCCTGTGGCAAATGCTGGAACCTTCAGGTTATGCACAAACTAAACTGGGTAGATTTTGTCTCCCTCCTAATGGTTTGTGAAAGGGCAACATAATAACTTCCGTCAAGGAATGTTACTATGAACAGTATTATTTGTAATTCCAGACTTTCTTGCAAATATGGCATTTTTATGAGAAATATGCTCTTTTTTCTTTCCTTTGTCCCAAGCCAGATCATCTGTTAAGCTGGACATGACAATATTTTTCTCCTCTTTCTTCAAAAATATAAACAGAACTGAACACAGAGTAGAAATTCTCTGCAGCCTTAAGATACCCAATTTTTCACTTGACCTTTATAAAAAGTCAATTTGTGCTTTGTTTCTTCAACATGAAATCGAAAATGCCCTGCAGTCACTTCCTCACAGTATTCGTTTTTGACCGTAAGCGAAGCAATTCTGTGTTTGCTCTTTTCAGGAACTACTAATGCTCAGGAGACAGGGGATTCATTTCTGCTTTTTGTTTATACTGGAGAGCTCAGGTTGCAAAGATCTGGTGTCACCACCGTAATGTCATTCACTTTGCAGTTGAGTGTGTATTGCAAAATGTCAGTGCAAGCTCAATTTGAGAGGAAGAATGGATAACTGCAGATTGAACAGGGACTGAAACCTCAGAGTTCTGATGCTGCATCTGTTGCCGACAAAAACAAATTAGGCAAGCTTCTCTGGCCAGAAGTGGCAGCTCAGTTAGGCTGACTCACACGCTGGAGATCCCCCACCAAGGCGCAGTGAGTCTGAATTTTTGGAGCAGCGAAATACCTACGTTTCCTGAGGGTGGCTCACAGGAGCCGTTGCAGGCCCGCAGAACTCCTTTGCTATATAGGACAGGCTTCAGAGGAGCATGTATGGCGTATCCTCTGAATTAATTTGCTTACATTTCACAAAAAAAATCGCAGGAGGGTTTTCTCGTAGCATTTTAGGTATTCCATCTCGCAGATTTTTTTTCCTGACAATTTTTTATCCCTTTAAAAAAACCTCTGTTATAAGTAGATCTTGTGAACGTCTTTGGCAGTCCGTCAGTGGCTTTGGAAGTCCTGTGGTATGGAAAAGCATTTTGAAGAGCACTGCCCCACTGGGTACGCCCTGCTGCACCGTGAGAGTACTTTGCAGCTAGTACCTAAGGCTCGAAGGCCCACATCCCTTGACCCTGTTCCTTGTACCGCGCCCAAAGTCTATGTTTTTGGCCACAAGTATGCATGCCTTGTCATGCCAGCTCTTACTTAAGTCTTCATGTGAAACTCGGGGTTTCCAAAGAAGATGCCTCAATCTGTAAATGTTGCTGAAGGGTCTCAGATTCCCGTCAATGTCAGGCACCTACTTTCTTGCCGGGTTAAATTTAAATACAATCACACTGGGGGTACGTGGCGCTGGGCAGAAAGGCCCCAGCATGGTGTTATTGATCACAGCAATGACTTGACTTTTCTGGCTGAACCAATGTTTGTAATTTCCATGCTTCGGGGGTGCCTTAGGAAGGCTGGAGGTTCACACAGAACTGTGTGAATCGAATATTAGCTTGTACAGACTTACACCTAACAGTGATTTAATCAAGGATTACATTTTTGGAAATGCAAGTACTGCATAGAATCCCCTCATTGTCTAGTGTTATGAAAATAAAGTTAACACAGAAAATCAGCCATACAGAATAAATTTAGTATCTCTTCTTTTTGAACTTTGTAAGCTGTGATAATCAAAATTCTGCCTGTAAGATATGTTGTGTATTTTGTGACAGTATGAGGCATTTAAATTAGGACCTCAGAATGCTCTGGGAACACAGATTTGTTAAGTCTTTCAAGACTCGGGAAGAAAGTGAGTGTTACTGCACTGGAAGTCTGCTATATAGTTGGAAGCAGAAAAAAGTCTAGGCCTCTGGATTCTGTGAATCCTTTACTTGAACTACAGCATCTTCCTTTCACATCTGTGACTCAAAAGAAGCGATTTTTCTTCATTGTAATGAGATGTAGTAATTAGAATATGGAAACAATCTGTGGCCTCTGAAACTGTACAGATGTCACTGCTGCGTTTTATAGTCACTCAGGGCTTTGTGGTTAACTGGAGATAGAATTCGAACTGTCCTGTTCCAAAAGCAAAGGCTCTCACCATTTAGACTAAAAAAAGAATCTTCACTGGCTCTTTGCTGTAAAGGGCTTGGGATGTTCATATGTGATAAGATCCCATTCTGGCCACTTAAAAGCAATAGTATGTCATTTATGTGTACATGTGAGGGATACAGCAGTAAGGGTTCCTGAAGGGTACAGCAGTTAAGAGTTCCTGGGCAGATTTTAGTAGCTCTTGATGTCTAATTTATTAATCAGTCAATTCATTTAATGCAGCATTGTGTGCAGAGTGGTGTGTTTTATAGTTTTGTTCCCTTGTACAAAAGACTTATTGTCCTGATTTGCCAGTGAGACCTTGCAGATGTGTGTGTGTGTGTTGCTCAAACAACTTTTCTCTGCTTTGGTTCCTGTTTTTAGCCATCTGCTTGACATTACTGTGTGCCTTTTGTGCCTACAGAACTTCCCAAGCCATTGCAAACTCTGTTATCCAACTCTGTCAACCTCTTCATTCCCAACCTCACACATCCATGGGGCCAGGCAAGAATAATACACGGAGGTGTTCAAATGTATCTTCATTTACATGCTTTCAAAAGTGCCTTTGTGTTTGGTCATAAGGATATTACCTAAAAATTCACCAGACCTCGAAACAGGTAATTTGAAGTTCATTAGAAATGGGTTGACTCTGTGTTGTTGGTGGTCGTGAGCGTAGACCAGGAGGATGTTACACTCCCTAAGGTTCTTAAAAAGCCGTTAACACTCAAAGGCTGCCTTTGCCACCAGATCTAGAGAGAAGCGTGGGTTACCCGAGTTTTCGTTAGGCTGGACGATGGGGCCAATCTGCCTGGCCTTGCCCACACAGAAACTTCCGCTGACCTGCCCACCTGCAGAGGTGCGACTCCAGCACCCTCGCTGTCCCAGCCTGTCTTACCACATGGGCGCGTTTACTCCAATTCACATGCACCCAGGGAGTTGTATTATTACAGCAGTGTGGAATAATATGTCATACATATCCTGTAGGGTATAAGGTCTTTAAGTGCTGAAAGCTTTATGAAAGAAACGGGGGTGGCCAGCGAGTGGAAATAAGAAAGAAAAGTTCAGTTACTCTAAGGAAAATTAGACTTACGTATTTGACCTTGCTTGAGCCAGGGAGTAAATAGAGTGTTACCTCCCTGTCTTAGCACAATCGTACGTGTTATCTTGGTTATGCCTTCCCCCCCTCAGCCCAAAGTATATGATTTGGATGGTATTGGAGGATTTTACCGATTTGCCTGGATTTTGAGCAGTCCAGCAGCCTGGTTGGAGCAGTGAGTGCTGCTGCAAGCAAGCTACAGAGAAGAACTTACGCATCCCAGCTCTGTTAAGCTCCCTGTGCATGTGTTACAGAGCACACAAGCACACTATTTTTACTCAGGATTTCCCCAAAGTAAATATGGCTTCCTGCCCTCTTTTGAACTCAGATGAACCTTGCTAATGCCCAGAGGCTGCAGCCACAGTTAAAACCGAGTTTTGTTGTTCACAGGGGGAAAAAGTAGCAGCCCTGAGTTTCTCAATCATTATGTGAGCAGGAAGTTTTGTTTAGCTAGAACCAGTGCCTGAAAGGAAGCGATCTATGATTGCTTTGTTTTTTCCTTCTCAGGAATTAAGCTTTTCCCTGGACGTGGCAGCAGTGGGCCTTGGTCTGCAGCATTCATATCCAGCCCTTGAGGATTAACGCAATAGATCTCTCAATTTAGCAGTAATTGAAGAGTGACTACTATTCACCTTACACTTTGGACCTGTGTAACTAGAGGAAGAGAAAGGAAAGGAAAACAGTCTTCTGGCATTTTTTCCCATTCTGTATTTTAAGTAGCAGCTGTTTTTCAAACTGTTCTTAGAGTCTCGGATAGGATAAATCCTTGGAGAGGAGGGTTAGTATACAGAACGCAGATGAGGCGGCCAGGGTTGAATCAAAAACATGATTTATCATCTGTTTTTACAGTTTATCGTGGTACCATTTTACATGTGTACTTTATAAAATACATTTGCTTTTTTTGTTAGCAGTTGTATACGTAAGTGCCACTCATTTATATAGCTCAGCGAAGAACTGCTGCAGTTCCTAAGGTAGCCACACATATTCTTGCTCCAAGTAGTTCACTATTTCTAACTGCAAAATACATTTTAATTGCTTCCGATTTCTCTGTTGTGGCCTCTCTGTCATTTTAGTCCGACTCTGTTCCTTCTTCATGGACAGGTTCCAGACAGTAAAACCAGAGCAGCTCGGGAGAGGCTGGATATCCTTTCGGGGTATTGGCCTGGAACGTTTCTACTGCCAGCCTTATGTGGGGATGATTAAAAGGGAAATCCCTTCATGTGAAAACCTTCAGGTGAGAACTCGTGGGGAGAAGGAAGCATCACATTGTGCTTTTTTGCACATACTTGACTGTTCCAAAATATTATAAATAAAATACACCTACTAGCAGGTAATATGTCAGCAAAACCACTTCCATCCGAGATCGTTGTATGAAGCGCCCGGTTCAATAGGGAATCAGCCTTTTCCCAACACTGGGGAGAGAAACGTTCGAGTCTGCGTCAGTCCTCATTGTCTTTTGAAACAACCTCACATCAATGTACTAGAGTTCAAGTATTACTCAAACAGCCTGAATTCAAAGGTAGTTCTGTAATTGTAGAGTCTTCTCCAGATCTGAAGTACTTTCTGCTTCCAGTTGATGTAAGAGCATAACCACCTTCTAAAAGAGTTTTCCTACCAAAGTAAAGAATAGGGGTGGCTAACCAGCAAGGAGAAAGGAGCAGATCAGAGGATCTGGAGTGTAAGACAGTTCTGTTGTCTGTTATCAAGCTACACAGACATAATTTCAAAACAGCAGCTTTCTGTTTTTAACAGCTGTAATCATCACCAGGAAAAGACATGGAGAGCCTCACTGCACTGCACCCTCTTGAAGCTATTTCTTTTCTTTTCCAAGGAGTCATAGAAAACAGATTATTGTGTTCTGGAGGAAAAATATTTCTCTTTGCCCCTTCTTTGCTGTATGAGAAGACATGAACCCATTCACGTTCCTCTATATCTGTAACAGCAGTAAAGTTCCATGACCTTCATAAATTATCCCGAGTTTCTTAGCTAAAGATTAGGGCATAGCTACGATGCTTCACTGTAATCTGGGTGACTCTTCATTACGAGGTTGTTGGATATTAATTGCCTATTGATACTGACAAATATTTTATAAGCAAGTTTCTTTTCCTGCCTAGAGGTAAATCATTGTTGCATTAGCAGAGATCACTATTAGAGCTAATGCCTCTGTGGTCAGTACTACAGACAATACTCAGGTATTGTGTTACAGTAGAGAGACACAATTTGAGGGTGTTTGTGTACAAGAGTTATCATTTTTGATCAGACAAGGCAGGAGTGTGCAACACGGTGGCAGGTGTCAAAGCACCAAGGGAGTGACGGTGAACTGGGGGCTCTCTCAGTACAAAGAGGGGGGACCGATCCAAGCGGCATGGGCTGGCAACACGTCAGGGAATTGCAGGTTGATTTGCCTCTGAATCGGGGAGAACCCTTAAAAGGAAAGTAGTTTCATTTCAAGAAAGCTATTGGTAATAAGCAAAAATCAGGTTTTAAAGGGATTCATACAGATAGAACAGAAATCAAATAAGTGTCTAATTGGCCTTGTGTGTGTGGGATGGAAAGAGAAGCGGAAAGCACAGGCAGCAATGGCTGTCTTGAGCCGAGAGGCTCAGCAAGCAGTGCTGAGGCAGCCAGTCTCCATTAAGATGCTATCCATAATGCATGAGGCTTGGAAACTCGGGGGACTGTCCAACAAAAAGGGAAGAATCCTCCCAGCTACCCTTCAGCAAGTGGTGGGTACGCTGTCCCAGAAGGGGTCTGCCTGGAGAGCACTTGTAGTAAGTGGTGGTTCCCTTTGCCAGGAGAGGTGATGGAGCACTAATGCACCACAAGCCAAGCGCTGGCTTCCCTTCCACTGCACTCAAATGCTCGGCCCTTCAAGGATCACTGCAGAGAAACACGGCTCTTTTATTTCGTCTAAAATTACCGTTATTTTTATTTTATTCTGAGGAGATCACAGGCAGTAATGCCTGCCTTAAATTTTCTTTCAGGTTGAGAATACCAATGTCCTTCTGATTGCTTAGTTAAACCCTTAAACCTTTAAATGTTAACCCCTTATTACTTGGGTGTGGGTCTGAAAAAATAGGTATCTATTTCAGTAATTCTAAGGCTTGGAAGAATTCACATGCAGGATTTTGATTCAGATGATTTAAGCTCTAGAACAGAGTGGCTAGCCTGAGAATGTGGATTTGGGACTTTTCTTGAGATGCTGTGGTTTCATCCTCACAAATTTGTGTGTCTCTTTACCTGAAGTTATGGCCAGACCTACTGTCAGTCACTGCAGTCCTGTTTCTCATTTCTGATTTTTGGGCCCATGGCGTTATTGAGTGTTCCAGGCGTGTCATACTTACATCAGAAAAAATCCTTACATCGAGCATTTATAATTTGCTTTCAGCACAAATGTGGTATTGAAAAAGCAGAACTGTCAGCTGAAATATCTTCCTTATTAGAATTAATTGTGCTAGAATGAAATTGCAACGTGCGGTGATTGGAATGACTGAATAAATGGAGCCTGGACCTGAGAAGGTATTTCTAAGCTGCCTGTGTTTTATCCTCTCCATGGGCTTTTTACTACACGGTAACACAGGGCTGAGACTGGCCTCCTGGGTCTTCACAAGGGCTGTGGTGTGCGACCTTTTCCATCAAAGAGAAGAGAGAGGGTCTGTCGGTTCATACGTGTCCAATTTATTTGCAGCCAACCACAGAATTCTGGAGAATATGAGGCCTACATCTCAGACACTAGAAAGTTTCCGACTACCTTAGGCTTTGGCAGGCAGCTGAGGGAACAGCTGAAGCAGCAGGGATCAAAGCCGCAGTGCCATCAACAGCTCTGGCTCCGCTGAAATCAAACTCAGCAAAGGATAACGGTGAATTGGCTTCTTGGGCCTCAGGCGTGTCAGTTCCATCTTCTTTCCCAGTAAGGCCTCCCGCATCCTGCACGGGATGCAATCTGACAAGTAGGATTTGTAGAGATCTTCATGGGCTTGAACTGATGAAATGTGCTCTAGGGTGAAATGAGGAGAAAACGCCTGAATGTTCAGATTACTAGTGGAGATTTATAGCTCAGTAACTTGAGGGAGACTCTGCAAATAGTGTTGGTGCTTCTTCTGAAGCAAAAGTGGAAGTGCAATTCTTTATCCAACTCTAAAAGGAACTTGCTATTACTCTTTGAGTACATAAAAGCCTCATGTAAAGAAAAGGGGATCCATTTTTCTTCAATTCGTGGTGGATAGAATAAGAAAAAACAGTTGACAGTTGGGTAAGGAAGCCTCAGAGAAGATTTTAGGACACCTTTTCTAGCAATAATGGTAATAAAGCACTGAAGTAGATTTCATAGGGAAGTTGAAGGATTTTAGAAGAATTTGTGTAAGCACAGATTGATCTTACTGCAGAGCAGGGAGAGGGACTGGATAACAGCTCTTCCAGGCTACAATTCCGTGATTTTATACTAGGTTATTTCTTTGGGTAAAGTCCCGGGCTTGTGCATAATTTATTCTGCCCCTTTTCTCTCCATCTACCATAGACGAAGTGAAGGAAGGCCAGGAAAGTTTATTCGTGTGCATCTTTCTTATTCTTGAGCATCTGTCCATTTAGACACGAATGGAGAGTTCTTTCTCCAACCTGGAATCCAAAATGCGACTCAGTGAGATTATGACTGAAGTTTAGAAAAGGCTATTTCTTAAGTACCGGATTACACATTTTGGCCTGTTCCCATACTGGCATGTGCTTCTGTATGGAACCCATGAAGCCAAGGAAAATGCTGAGCAAGTCTTCCTCAACCTTCATGCCAATGCATGGGAGTCTGACAGTCGTCTTCAGTGAAGTACCGGCCCTCTCAATGTGTTACATTGCCAGAATATGCCAGGTAGTTCAAGTTGCACTCTACACAGCACTTGTTGAAAAAAGTTAATACATACTATAGTGGTGGATTTAATTGTAGCTCCTTTTGGGTACAATTTATCTTTTAATGCGTGGTTGTCAGTGTCACAGACCTTAGGGTCTGAAGAATATATGGCCTCTGGGTTGACGTTTGGCCTGTAAAAATGATAGTGTCTTTCTCGCTGTCGACATACGTGTAGTGTCCCCTGTGACATTTGGTTCCTCTGGGAGGTAGTTTAATATTTTGTTGCCTCGGAGGGGCTTCATTTAATATGTTAGAGGAAAAGCTCCTCAATTTTTGGTCATCGCAGTTCTGTCTCTCTTAATGACTTTCCAAGCCGCGCTGCACGCTTTTGCAGAGATTGCGTTACTTCCAGCTCGCAAGAGCAGAAGGTCACCTTGCGGAAGCAGCCGCTGCAGTCGGTGCACACTGACCTGCCAGGTGATGTTAACAGAAGTTAACGTTGCTAAGCCCTACTCTTACTGCGTGTGTGTCTCTTATAAAGCTGCTCAAACTATTGATCAGCGATACAGCCCATTTTCAGAACATTCCCAGGTGCACGTAGAAGTTCACAGAACATGGATTTCTTTCAGATTATCATTGGGAGACCTGGAGGCAAATGATGTTTGTTTTCTTCAAGTCCAGAATATCCTGAGGAAAGCTGACTTCTGCTGGTGTCTGTTAAGAAGCTGAAAAAAAGAATTTTAATTTAAAAAGACCCCTTGAAATAATTTATTTTTCATTGTATATCTCTCTGCAGTCTTTCAGTAATGCTTTGTGTCATCCTTAAAAACCTGTAGGTGTCTGGCCTGGATTTTGCTTCGCTCTGAACAGGATGCATTGGGTCAATTTGTCATTATCATAACCTTTGTCTCTAGAGGTCTCTTTATGGCACTCAGGTTTTGTAGCTACTGGAAGCTTTTCTGTTATTATTGATTGTTGTAGTTGGCAGCCACTGCTCTTTGAATGTGACACAACAATTTTAACTTTTACCGTCTCTGCATACTGCCATTTGGAAACAGACCACCTAGGAGGAACAGATGTGAGTTTTAAGCGATGAGAAGGTGTTAATTGATTCTTTTTGAGCTTTCTCTTCTCTCTTTTATCCACCAGGTTGTCTGTGCCATAGACACTGAGAGAACACTGTATCAGGTTTGCGTTTGGATCTCTTGAGCCACAGGGTTTTATTTCAGTGTTGCTTATACTGAGCCGACAAACTCTGAGGAGGGTTGTTGGTGTCTTCACGGTGCTGGGAAGTGACCTACTGTGAGATGCAAGGTCAGTGCTTCTTGCGTAGACATGTCAGCAGGTTCCAAGACTCCTCTGCAGGCAGCCCTGGAGGGATTGGTCTCGCTGCTGGAGATGGCAGTTCTGTGGAAGACCGTGACGAACAGCAGAAATACAACCAGACTCCTAAAACAGGATCCTTCAGTCACTCCAGCCATGATTTTGCACAAAACCTGGTGTTCAGCTTGTTTCGAAAGCAGAGATACTCGTCAGCAATTACTGCTGAGCTAGGGAGAGTACAGTTAAGATAGATAAACTTGTCAGCTGTGTCAACTGTGATGATGGAAGAGCAGAGCGGCCAGCGGTAAGGTTGAAAAAGACCTTTGTATTTTACTTGCAGATAGTGAGGTGGTTCTTGCATAATGCTGAAAAATGGTTGAGAGTATCCTCGTTTTCATGTGCACTAATTCCACAGTTATTACAGAAAAAAAGAGCCATGAGTGATGGGCTGAGAGGGTTGTGTTATCACAGGAATCGTGTTTGCTGTTGGCAACATAATTTTGTAGGCCTGTATGACTGAATCTTTCAATTTGAGCTCCCCTTGCTGTTCAGGGGATTCACTGGTTGTCTCCTTCTCCTTAAAATTGTGACTGTTGCTGATTTTCTCCAAGGCATCTTCATAGTTTTCGCTTACAGCTATGTCAAACGTACTCTTTTTCTTGCAAAAGTCTGATGGTGTAGGATTCTCAGTGTGGTGTCCAATTTGAGACTGGCAATGAGTACACTCAAGTATTGGCTCTGTTGGGCTGTTGGATTTTTGGCTGTCTGTGTGGCTGGTTAGAACTCCTGAAGAGGGCCTTGGAAGGCCCAGGGAGGCTAAAACATTCAGTGAACTTGCAAAATCGATCTACACCGTGTGTCCGGAACTGTTTTAGCGAGTCAGGAATTTCCTGTAAATGCTACCATAATTTTTATAAAAGTAATAGTAAATACAATTTGTTTTTGTAGGACCTAAATAAAATAGTATCTTCTGCTCTGATGCCTGAGAGCCAGCAGAGGGAGTGAACGTTAACCACTAAACCACCTTGGGCAGCGCTGAACTGAGGTACTGAGGAAAAGACTCGTACGCAGGAGATTGCACATCATATTTCTTTCAGGTCCCATTAGAAACCAAGACTAAGTAATCAGTCTGCCAAAGAGAAAAATATGACAGTGGTAACAAAAAAACCCCATTTTAATTCCATGCTTCTAAGTGGATATTAGCAACAATAACATTAAACAAAATTAAACCCTAAAAAGTACTCAAGAGTATTGTATTCATAGGCAGCGTACAGAACCCGATGAGACTTCTGATCCGTTCTCTCTGTTACAGACGCTAGCGCGAAGGAAGTGAAAAATCTGTGTGTTGCCCTTGGCTTGTTCCGAGTGGTGTGTTTATTTCTATACTATTACTCTCTCTCCCCGTCTCTCAATAACTTACGGTTTCAAGCACTGTTTTGCTCAGTCACAGTGAAAGATGTTTAATGCATCTTCATTAATATACATGAAATGCTGTTACTGTTTGCTGCCAAGGAGGTAACTGTGGCTTTTCCATCTCAGGTCTCAGCTGTGTGTACAAGAGAGAGAGAGAGGCAGAGAGAAAGGGGAAGTGGAAAAAAGACTTGTTTTGTGTACATATGGAGGTAGCTTTAAAAAAACACAACAATCCACAGCCTTTTTTGTTCTTGTAGAACATATATTACATATCTAGAAGACACTCAAAGCAAAGACTCACGTAAAGCAAGGTGAGAGGGGGAGCTTGTTTCAGACTGTTACATTTTAAGGGCTATCATCCAACTTTTAATCAATTTGATGTATAACACGTTGGAATGTATGTGTTCTGGCTTCTTAATCAGTATTTCTTATTACAGAAAGTCAAGTGTTTTCTACAGACATGAAACTGTGGCACAGATCACACTCGTATAAAAATCAGTGAGCGAAATTCCTATGTATCAGTATATCAGTAACAACGATAATCAAGGAGTAACAAAAAAAATAGGACATGCACTTGTATCATTAACCAGTTGTGAAATTAATTACAGTTCATCAACTGCTTGGCCTTCTCTAGAGCATTTCTTGTGTTAATAAATGGAAATGTTTTTGCTGTCAAAATAAAGCCCAGTGTTTTCACATCTGAAAAAAGGCAGATGAGTTCACTTTGAAATTACAGCAAGGTGGCAAGGATGAAATACCTAATGAAAATAAACCATTTTTCGGGTTTACAGAGTCAGGAACATGGACTTCTTCTGGAAGAGATTGTATTCTATTTCTATTTAGGTTCTGTCCAGTGATTTCCTCCCTAAAATATAAGTGTTGTGGTCTATGTACAAGTTCTAGTCTGAGAAAGATTTTTACAAAGTAGGGGAAATTCATATCTGCATCAACTCAAAGGATGAACTATCTGGAGGTTTGATTCATGAAGGCAGATCAGAAGAAGGTTTTTTATGTATCACTTGGAAGAGAAAGGTGGTCTGATAATCTGCATTGTTTCAGAAAGCCACAAATGCTGTGAGGTTGCAAAAGAAAACCCAGAACATGCGGTGTGAAACCATAAGGGAAAACTCTGGTTAAAGAACCATTCAAGATGATACAAAGGAGTGTCATTTCTCAAGGTAAAATGAGATGATGAAATCTGTTCTTGACTATGAGTCAGTGTAGCAAGGAGCACATTTCTAAGAAATGTGATATGGTACAGGCACTGACTAAGACTGAATAATGTTCTTAGAATACGCTCGTTGCCGCACTGATCAGGATTAGGGACTAGATAGTTTTTTCAATCTCTGGTTTGCATAATTGCATGGATTTGATCACTGTTTGGGTAGGTGGCAGATAATATTTCATTTTCTTGCAGCAGATGATTTTAAATAGCTTTTAATTAATACTTTAAATTCCCCTTTGTGATCAACAAGTGCTCTGCTTCTTACACACAAACCGATAAAGTGAGACGAGTATGAACCCCAGCTCCATGTAGACGGGCCTTGGCAAGATCTGTGCATTGCTTAGAGTCGCCAAGAGAGCACCGGGAAAAAAAAACTAAAAAACCCCAGCCAGTATATGTAACTAAGTAGCTCAGCCTGAATTGTGTATGTGAACTGTCCACCAAGACTTGTCAGCAGACCAAGAATTGTCCAATGAATAAGTTTGCAAATGATTCTGGTAAAAATATGCTCAAGAATTTGAGATACAATATGTGAAAAAAGTGAAAATAATTGGAAGCTTCTGCTGAGCTGTAGTAGACATTTGTTCGGCCGTCGTTGACAGGGAAGACTTTTTACCAGATGACACCTCATAAGCATTTCTTGGTCCTTATTTTATAGACTCCAGGTAAAATCCAGAGAACTGTAGTGAAGAATGCTCTGATTTGATACCGAAGTAGACAATATCAGGATCTGAATCAGTGTTTGAAAAGAATCAAAGGCTCTTTTGTCTGCTTTGACACCTGATACTCTGCAGCAAAGATTTCCTCGCCCAATGAATAAAACTGCCGTAGGCTTGTTTTCTACTCCAAATACCCAGGGAGTAAATCTCTCCAATTGTTCCAAACTGCATCGATCTATGACATCCGGAGGAATGTGCAGCAGAATGGATATAATGTGAAAAATCTACAAGGCTGAAAATAAAAACTAAACAGCCCTCTGATCTGCACGCATAATCCCATGGTGCAGCTGACCCAGAATTGTAATGCAAATATTGTAGTTCAATCAGGCTATTTTAAGACAGGATAGGAATGAGGCTTCTACTTTCCCCAGAAGGAATGTACATCATTGCCTCTTCTTTAATTTCCTTTTGATTAAAAAAATATTAGACTGTCTGAAGAGTATGCGCTGTTTTAAAGAGAGGCATCAAAAGGAATGAGGAACACAGGTGAACTTGTCAGCTCGGGTTCACTGGGAAAAGCTGAGAACTTCTCGTTAGGTGCTTTTTATACGATTTAGATGGGCTGATTAGGAAATCCAATTTCTTCCCTTCTTCCTTTCTAAAATCTTGAAATCTGCTACTGAGATGCTAGGTGAGGAGGGAGCAAGGGGGTCGGAGTGAAGTTTCTGTGCAGTTCTTCCCTCGCCAGTGGCTCAGCAGCCCGTAAGGCAGGGCTGGGGAGGCGCGAGCTTTCGACCCCTGCGCCTGCTGAAGCCGGGCTTTTAGTGTTGCCCCACTTGCTGCAGCCCACCCAGATAACCGCTGGCAAACCCCATCTTTTTGAACTTTGATTGTTTTTTGAGGTTTGCAAAGTCTTTGCAAAACGAAGGAAGATTCCCTTAAGGTTTGCTACCTTTCTATTATTTGACTGCTTGGGGTGGCGGTTTTCCATCTGTTCTTCGTCTGCTTTGGAGCCGAGTGGGTTCCCTTGTTGCGGGTGACACGTGACTTTTGATCGGCTCCATGGCTAAACCTAGCCAGTCTGGAGAGATTCAACAGAATCCATTTTGACTGCTTTTCACGTTCTCGAAAAAGTATTTGGGAAATGTCAGTTGCAGAAAGCTTCCTTTAAATGACCATCCAATACCTGGTGGGGAGAGTGGCTTTTCCTGACGGCGTCACGGAGACGCCAGAGAACAGAATAATATTCTGACAAAAAAATACGAGATGATAGCTTTCCTGTTAAGGAGACAATATCAAAGAAAGTTGAGGAAAGAGAACTGCTGACAGAGAGAGCGAGCTATAGGCTTCATCAGGAATATCCTTAAGCAATGGAATGTTGAATTAGTTGAAGCTCTTGAATTTCTATTTTTGTATCTAGTTGTTCTGCTGTCCCACAGCTAGTTTGCATTGTGTAGCTGTTGCATAGCAATGGGAGTGAACACCGTGTTGATAATTTTACGTGGAGATTTGCATGTGGTAAACAGTGGGAAAGCAGATTCTGCACTGTATGAATATACACATACACATAGGTAAAGCAGCCTGCAAAAGTTTTTTAATCCCTGACTTTAGAGAGCCTTATGTTCTGCTGAGGCTTCTTCTCTTTAGTATGTAATATTATGTAACAGTTTCTATTACTTTGTCTGTTGTTCTGTCACTCCCACTCTTCTCTGCTGAAGCCAAAGATGGTTGATTTGCACATGAAACTTGAAAAAGTGAAATTTTAATCTCTTCGCAGATTCAGAAACTGATCTTCCCTCCCAAAGATGATCATTCTGTTTGATATAAGCTGTAGAAATGTTCATGGGTTTTAAAACTTTGCAGGATTAATTGGAGGATGGAGGAAGTTCTTTATGCGGTTCTTGCGTGTTGGGGAAGGGAGTAAAATCTTGGTTTCGTGAAGTCTGGGCATGCCCAGCTGCCGCAGCGCTAGGGGCCACAGAGCTGTTTGGCTGAACAATTTACACGAATTTAACATCCTGAGCGAGATGATGCGGGTGGTTCCAAACAAATGATCGTAAAGCTGTGCTTGCATTCTTCACAGAGTGGTTTTTGGTTTTGTAAGGACGCATCCTTTCTTTGGCCTTCATAATTTTTAAGGTGATTTTGTGTTTTCTAGCTTCTTTTAGATTCTTCCTCTCTTTTGCAATGCATTAGTTACTATAGTAACTATGCTGTGAATGGTATAGAGAGAGGCCAGTGCACCCTGACAGTGAAGTATAAAGCCACTTTATATAATAGTTTGAAATTTATACCATGGTTTTGAAAATACAGCAGTTTGGTGGTTTCCATGACCACGTATGAGGTCTATGTGTGTAGAGCACTCTTAGGTCATCGCTGGCAATTACCCTCCTCTGCCAACATCCGAGGCAGGGGAAGGGCCCTGCCTGCGCTGCTCCCAGGGGATGGCAATACTTCGCGTTACTGTGTGACATCCCGCTAGTATAAAAGGCAGAGGGTTTGTGCTGTGATCCTGTTATCTCCTCAGCGACTCGCTTGGAGTCTGGGTTCTCACAGCGGAATGCCTGACGTTGCAGAAAGCAGAGGGAGAGGAGAAAGTGGTCCTGAAGCCGGTCCTGACCTGTAACTTCAGGAGGTGCGGGAGCCCAGGGTATTTGTTGATAATGACGTATTACACGCCTGGTCACTTTCTGCCTCTTCTGCTCCTAAGAGACTTTTTTTCATAGAGCGTATTTAAGCGCAACCTGGTGCAAATTTGTATTTTAGTAATTGTGTTCTACCTGTCCCTGGAGTTCTGAGTGAAAGCATTACCGTTTCAGTACTTCCCGTCCTAAGCACGACGCTGCCAACTCTCATGATTTTATTGAGTCTCAGGATAGTTGTATTTTCAAAAGGCTCCAGCTCCTGAAGTAATGCAAATATGTGAAATCTATTTCATTACATAAAGGGCACACTTCTAGTTTTCTCAGCTAGGGGAAAAGCTTGAACTAGCAACTCAGTGCACTATTAAGGCTGGGAAAAAAAAAAAAGTAATTTAAAAGTGTGTTCTTTTAAATATAGTCTTTAATTTAAGCAAGTATCTTTTCAAGTTCCCAACTTGTAAATTTTGGATGTTTGGACTTGACAATGAGATATTGCTTATTTATTTTTTGCTGCCATATTCAACTGGGGAGCTTGAATATATCTCACTTGTAGAATGTCCTTTGCATTGCCTCGTGAAAGAGTGAAGTTTAAACTAGAAACCCATTTTAAAATGCTTTGCGATCGTTGGATGGAAGCTGTGAAAAACACATCTGTACTCTTAAATATGCGTTAAGATATAAAGCATATTAAAAATCAGTTCTTGAAATCTTGTTCTCAGGAGCTGACACTGCTGTTGTCTCTCTGTGAGAGTAGGGCAGATTCTCGGTGAGCTGGCAAAGTCCTCCTTTGAACTCTGTGAACCACTTAGGAGAAGCACCTCGAATCCTGTGTTCAATTTGGGCCCCTCCCTGCAAGAAAGACATTGAGG
>NW_009715836.1:806-2049 GCF_000703405.1 Apaloderma vittatum | reverse complement strand
GGGGCAGCACCCAGATAGAGGAAGCGAATCCCCAAATCCACCGATCCCCAGATCCCACCCAGGGCAGAGCAGCAGGGCAGTGGTGATTGACAGCTGTCAGTCACCGTGAGCCTGGTAGCATCGCCCTCGGGGTTCTCATTCCAAGTGTGCGAGACGTTTTTCTCCTTCCCAAGGGAAAATAGAGATGAGGATGGAGACAGTGTGAGAGACACTGCCTGAAGCTCCCTGAGCTGCCTAAATCAGGGCTGTCCCTGTGAGAAAGGCTGGGCTGGGTGTCCCCCAATGCTGGCAGCGTCCCCAAACCAGCCTGAGCATCCCTTCACCCCAGGAATGTCCCCAAACTGGGCTGAGCATTGTTCCAACTCCACAACATCCTCAAACCAGCCTGAGCATCCCTTCACCCCACAAATGTCCCCAAACTGGGCTGAGCATTGTTCCCACTTCACAATGTCCTCAAACTGTCCCCAACATTCCTCCACCTCAGCAGTGTCCCCAAACCATCCTGAGCATCCCTCCGCTCTGCAAATACAGACACCAGCAGGGACAGGGTCCCTGTGGATGTCCCCAATTGAGGACAGGTGCCACCACCGCTGCTGGAACCCACCCTGACGCCAAACATCCCAATTCAGTGCCGGCACACGGGTTTGATAGACACAAAGATTTCAGAGGTGGGGGATTCCCTGAATACTCCAAACCCCAATTTTCCCCATCCCTCAGCAATCTAACACAAACACAACTATCTGCTGCTTCGCCCGGCGATTAAAAGAAAGACAAAAAGAAATAGCTGGGATAATTTTTCCCACCCACACATACCAGGGCGGAGGGGAAGGGGGAGCGACGGGGCAGCGTTAGCGGTGCGGGGCCGTCCCTCCGGCCGAGCCGTCCCCTCCTCGTCCTGCCCTGCTCGCCCCGATAATAAACCTTGAGGTTTGCAGACAAACTCCGGGCAGCCGGAGATTATTCAGGCAGGAGTCGTGGCACAGATAAACACAACTGAAGGCGAGCGGGAGGCAAAGAGGAAGGGGGAGGCGGCGGCGGGGAGAAGGGCAAGAAAGAAAAAAAAAAAAACCAAAGAAAAGAAGTTTGCAGTTTTAATTAGATGCACCAAAAATATAAGAAGTTGCTCTGTCGCATCCCGATATGCCCAGGATTGGTGGCGAGGATGGATTTGGGGTTCCTAAAAGAGGCAGACCTGTGCCGTGCTCTGTAATTAACCCAGAGCCATCGTTACTGCCCGAGAGCA
>NW_009715836.1:0-709 GCF_000703405.1 Apaloderma vittatum | reverse complement strand
ATAATGTGGTTGAGCAAGCCATAACCTCAGCGGGGCTTTGCCTTCCTCCATTGCCCTGTTCCAACACCACGTTCGTGAAACTTGGTGGGAGTTTTTCACTTAATCCCTCTAAGAAATCAGCTGGGCTTGGTGAGGTTGGCCAGGCAGCGACGGGGTGGGAGCAGAGAGGCTGCGGGTGCTCCTCAAACTGCCCCCTCCAGAGCAAACAAGAACAAGTGGGAAAGATGGAAAAAAGATGGCAATGTGGGACGTGGCAGAGAGCTGCTGGTGGGGGCCGAGGGGAAGGAATTTGGGGTGGTTTGGGGGGGAATCTGGGGAGGGTGGATCCAGACCCACCAGAGGATGAAGCTGGCACGAAGTGCGGCCACGACGCGTCCCGGGCTGCTGACAGGAAGCAGAACCGAGCTGGGGGGCCCCAGCACATCTGTAAAGGTTCCCAAGTTGAGCATTAAAGCCTCCAACTCCCAGGGATTTACGCATGATCCGGGCGAGCGGCAGCCCCCTCCAGCAAACAAGGTCATTTCAAAGATAAAACAAAATACTCCTGCGTCCCTCGCGGGCACGCGGGGCCAACGAGCCCCACGGCGAGGTCCTGGCACGCCGTGTCCCCTCCGGCACAGCGGTGAGCAGTTTTGGACACTCAGAGGACAAAGCCATAGAAGGGAGTTAACTCGTAGCCCCCCAAAAAGGACCAAGAGAAGGTGAAACA
>NW_009715835.1:0-1157 GCF_000703405.1 Apaloderma vittatum | reverse complement strand
CTTACGTAAGTCACTCACAACACAGACAGTTTCCTCGACCCCTCTGAACTCGATCTCTTCTCACCAGCTCCCAGCTGCCCCTTTTTTTTGCAGGGTTTCATCCATGAGTTCAGCTGAGCACCTCTGAAGGGTATTAAGAAAGTGTTAAATACTTCTCTGCTTGCCTCTGAGTTCCCAGAGGCCTTAACTGGATCTCCGGAGCTCCGTGGGGACGCCAGCTGGCAGTGTTCAGGCTTGTCTCCAGGCTGGTGAGATCCCAGCCAGCAACCTGGGAGCTGGTGCCACGGGCAGGCTTTAATCCTGTCAATAGAACAGCCAGTGCTGGCTGTGGTTCATTGATCGTAAGAGCAGCAAATTACTGTGCACTTTTAACTATGCTGCTTCTCTTTCCAAGACAGGAATAAATCAGCTTTTGAAAACAGTAGACTACTCAGTTTTCTGATACCACTGAGATTCAGAAACCTGTGGTACTGCAAATGCGTGGGAGGGAAATTGCTTTTTATCCACTTGTGCTACCTGTGTCCTTAAGCTGTGTGGTTAGTTCGGAGAAGCTGAAGATCTAGAATAAATATGGGTGCACTCCATATTTTAAGAATAATAATGAGAAAGAAGTCCCTCGTCTCATTAATTAGTGTCTCTGATAACTTTTCTGGAATTAAAAAGAAAGAACTCAAAATCCTAGGAGCGTTTATTGATTTTTGTCTGCAGATTCCCTGCCGAGAGTTAAAAAATAATCATAGACATGAGTAAAGTTGCTTAGAAACGTGAGCTTGAGTTTGGAAGCATAGTGCCCAAAGAGCCTGGATATTAGGGAGTTTAGCAGAAAATTACATCCTCATACAGTTTCTGTAGCATTAACTGCCTTTCCTTGTTTCTTCTGCATCCTGGCATTGCAGCCACCCTGAATAGCTGCTTCTCTGCCTGCACATTGCTTTTCCCTATGCCAGACCAGGGCCAAGAAGGAGAGCCAGGGGTGCCTGGAACTCCCTGCTCTTCCCACCTGGCTCAGAGGAGAACTTGGTCCATGAAGGACCATTGCCTTGGGCTGATCCCAGGAGCAGAATGTGATTTTCAGTATCAGATCTCTGACACTGACACTGAAGTGAGGGATAACTCATGAGGCCCGAGGGAGAGAGGAAGGAGACAGGGTAATAAGA
>NW_009715834.1:1889-2096 GCF_000703405.1 Apaloderma vittatum | reverse complement strand
GGAGTGGATTGGGATTGGGAGTGGGATTGGATTGGGAGTTGGAGGGGATTGGGTTGGGACTGGGGTGGGATTGGGCTTGGGATTGAAAGTGAACTGAGTGTGGGGTGTGATTGGGATTGGGATGGGATGGGATTGGGACTGGGGTGGGATTGGGGTTGAGAGTGGATTGGGAGTGGGATTGGACTGGGTTGGGTGGGGTTGGGTTGG
>NW_009715834.1:1065-1544 GCF_000703405.1 Apaloderma vittatum | reverse complement strand
TTGGGATTGGAAGTGAACTGAATGTGGGGTGGAGTTAGGATGGGGATTGGGATTGGGATGGGATGGGATTGGGATTGGGAGTGGATTGGAAATGGGATTGGACTGAATTGGATCAGATTGGATTGGGAGTGAGACTGGGATTGGGAGTGGATTGGGAGTAGAATTGGATTGAATTGGGAGTGGGAGAGGGATTGGGATTGGATTGGGATTGGGGTGGGATTGGGATTGGGATTGGCAGTGATATTGGGATTGGGACTGGGATGGGATTGGGATTGGGAGTGGATTGGAAATGGGATTGGACTGAATTGGATCAGATTGGATTGGGAGTGAGATTGGGATTGGGAGTGGGACTGGGGTTGGATTGGGAGTTGGAGGGGATTGGTTTGGGATTGGATTGGGACTGGGGTGGGATTGGGATGGGGATTGGATTGGGATTGGATTGGGACTGGGATGGGATTGGGATTGGGAGTGGATTGGGG
>NW_009715834.1:682-976 GCF_000703405.1 Apaloderma vittatum | reverse complement strand
CTGGGAGCGGGGTGGGATTGGGATTGGATTGGGAGTGGGATTGGGAGTCGAGGGGGATTGAGTTGGGATTGGATTGGAACTGGGGTGGGATTGGGATTGGAATTGAAGTGGATTGGAAATGGGATTGGATTGGGACTGGGGTAGGATTGGGATTGGGGTTGGGATTGGGAGTGGGTTGGAAATGGGATTGGATTGGGGTTGGGAGTGGATTGTGAGTGGGACTGGGAGTGGAGTTGGGATTGGGTTGGGACTGGATTGGGACTGGGGTAGGATTGGGATTGGGGTTGGGATTGG
>NW_009715834.1:0-362 GCF_000703405.1 Apaloderma vittatum | reverse complement strand
ATTGGACTGGTGGTGGGGTGGGATTGGTTTTGGGTTGGGATTGGGAGTGGATTGGAAATGGGATTGGATTGGATTGGGAGTGGGGTGGGATCAGGATTGGGTTGGGATTGGATTGAGACTGGGATGGGATTGGGATTGGGGTTGGGATTGGGATTGGATTGGGAGTGGGATTGGGAGTTGGGGGGGATTGGGTTGAGATTGGATTGGAACTTGGGTGGGATTTGGGTTGGGATTCGAATCAGAATTATTATTAAAATCGAGATTAAGATTCAAATCCGGTTTATTATTAAAACCGGGATTATTATTGAAATCGGGATTAAGCCCCAAATCCGGTTTATGATTAAAACGGGGATTATGCCTCA
>NW_009715833.1:343-590 GCF_000703405.1 Apaloderma vittatum | reverse complement strand
GGTACATGGGCCACGGTGGGAGTGTTACCTTAGAGAAAAAGAAGGAAGTCAGGACGTGTAGATAAATATTTTGTACAGCTTGTCAGGAAAAGTTTATTCCCTAACCCTTGTACCAATTAGTCTTAAAGTTGATACAATTTCACAATGTAAAGGTATATACATATTTACACTGAATACTGTATTATTTCAGGTTTTAGGGAACAAAAAATTTCTTACCAAACACTATGAAGCAAATCCAGACATAAAT
>NW_009715833.1:0-302 GCF_000703405.1 Apaloderma vittatum | reverse complement strand
TCAAACCAATTGTCTGGGGGAAAAAAAAACCAAATCAAACTTTAACTAGACAAAGTCAGAGCACGGGAAATGTTAAGTTGGGCAGGGGGAGGAGAGCAGTTGTAGGCCAATAAGGAAATTGTAGGCCAATAAGGAAAGTAAAAGAAGCAAGTCTTAACCCATGATAGCCCCTCTGATTTCGTCTAAAGCTTTAGTGACCCGTTAAGCCCAAGAAGCAGAAGAAAATCCTTGTTTGCAAGATCAGAAAACAAAGTCGGAGAATCACAGGATATTTTGGGATGGGAGGGACCTTTAAAGGTCAT
>NW_009715832.1:1518-2929 GCF_000703405.1 Apaloderma vittatum | reverse complement strand
CCTCCAGATAACGCTCACCTTCACCTCCAGAAAACCCTCTCCTTCACCTCAGGCACATTTTGGGAATCAGATGGGTGACAAGGGAAGCTTGTATCCAGCTCCCATGCAGAAGCTGGGCCTGGAGCCCTCCTCATACATCATGGTCTTCCGTGTCCTTCAGAACCCCTTCCCTTTCTCTGCTCCACCTCGCCCCAGCGTGTTTGGGGATTATTCTGAACTTAAACTTAGAGCAAAGCCCTGTTGAGAGCGAGCAGTACCTAACCCAGCGTTTCTAACCCAACCCAACTTCCTTGACCAAGCGATTATCTCCCAAAAGCGTTGAGCGCCAGAGGATCAGTCGAGGTAGGTAAGACCCCACTGGACATGTGCCGTGTCTCCGGGCTTCTCCTGGGAACAGGTTGTCTTGGGAAAAGAGCCCCAGAGTCTTTAAGCTCCAGTGAAAGTATAAAATACTTTTAATTACAGTGAGCACAGATGGTGCAGATTAGGTCGAAAATAAAAGTGATCGATTTGCGTTGCCGTAGCGCGAGTTGTTCCCTTCCACGTGAAACCCTTCTGCTGGCCAGAGCCAGTGGGCTGAGGGTTTAGGAGAGGAAAGGTGAGGACTAGACAACTGAAACGTTCTCTCTTCTGTCTTGATGAGTTCAAGGAACGAGCAGTAAGAGAAAATATTAATTGTCGGCTCTTCCCCCAGATTTTAAGCGAGAGTCGGATCAGTGGGCGGTGATGGTGGTGACGGGGCTGGTCCAAGGCAGCTGCTTGCTACCAGATACCCCTTTTCCTCCCTCTTAATTAAGGAAAATATTACATGTCTTGCGTTTCCCGGAGACTTCAGATCATGTTAAAGGCAATGAGAATACAGAGGAATTTCCTTTATAGAAGTCGGCTTTCTGTCGTCCCTCCTCAACGGGATCTAAAGCCGCTTCGTAATTACGGAACAATGGGTGGTGAGTCAGCCAGTCGGGGAAGCTTCTGTGCTCGTGTTGAGCCGCACTGGGAGAGTTTAAAACATCAGGAGAAGAAAGCTGTAATACTGTAATTTAAATCTCTAATACTGTAATTTAAATGGATAATGCTGTAATTTAAATGGATAATGCCGTAATTTAAATCCATGTTAGGGCAGTTGGCCGTTTTGAGGATGGAAACATCCTCGCCGAGGTCTGCGGGTAGGAGCGGAGCTCAGTAACGGCGACGTGTTGAGAGATAGGAAGGAAGATGGAATAAACTGTATTTTTGGGGAGTTATTTTAAATGGAAGACGCTCTTTAAGCCTGCGCTGGCTCTTCCCTCCTGTGGCCACGTCCTCCACGTCCTCGGCGGTGAGCGGCGCTCGCTGGGAGAAGGATGCCGGCATCCTTCTGAGGGGCTGCTCTCCTCACCTGTCACATAAAGGGTTTAATAAAACAAAATAA
>NW_009715832.1:858-1477 GCF_000703405.1 Apaloderma vittatum | reverse complement strand
CTAAACCCTTCGTTTCTCTCCTGCCCCGTCCCTTCACGCCAGCTGCCTCTCGTGTAAACTCTCCGGGCAGGGCCAGGAAAGACTTTTAATTACTGAAATCGAACCCTTCACGTCAATAAGGTTCGCATTAAGGGATCCTTGCAGCCGGTCGGGGAATGCGAGGGAACATCTTGAGCGTTTCTGTCGGTAGCGCTGTGCTGTGGGTGTGGAAACGGAACGCACGGACACGAGGCGAGTCTACAGAGACTGTACTGGATGCTTTGTAGAATCCGTTATATTAGGGCTGCAAAGCATTTTTGCTTGTAATCCCTGTTTTACCGCACTCATAACTTCTCAAAATATCCACCTTTGATCTGAAACTTTCCATGGTTGAGGTCTGAGCACAGTCCTTAGGGCGTTTTTTTTTGTTTCTTTTTTGTCTTTAACTCCTTGGAAAAATCCCTCCAGCTGCTCTGCGTCTTGGGATGAAAATCCGTTAAAAAAAAAAAAAAAAGAATTAAAAGATCCGTCCGCACTTTTATTATTTTTTTAAGCCGGGTCTGTGGTCTAGTTAATGGCAGAGCTCTAAACAGAAACGTCCCGTTTGTAATTCCCTTGTTCCTGCCATGGCGGGAGCTCC
>NW_009715832.1:473-770 GCF_000703405.1 Apaloderma vittatum | reverse complement strand
TCCAAACCCTTTCGTTGTCGGTCCTGCTTTGGGAAACCGTGGCAGAGGTTCTCTAGGTGTGTTCAGGGATCACCCCGCTGTGTCTGCCCTCTCCCTCTTGGCTCTGGAGGTGTTGCGTCCCCTCTCGGGGTAGCTCGGTGCTGCCTAGGAGATCCTTCATGCTCCTCCTACTGCATCGTTGCACCTCCAGGAGCTTCAGCACCGAAGTTGGTAAATCCAGTGGGACCCCTTTGTTCATCTCTAACTCCTTGCTTGGGGATGAGCAGGACCAGGGGGTGTTTCTCCTCTCCCCGAGTT
>NW_009715832.1:0-312 GCF_000703405.1 Apaloderma vittatum | reverse complement strand
GCGATGGGGGCCCTTTTGCGGCTTGGACCTGCAGGTTTCTGGAGATCTCCCCAAACCCTTTCCTTTCCTTCCTCGCCCAGGTATGACACGCCAGCGTCTTCGAAGAAGAAAGTCCGCCTTAAGGACCGCAACAAGCTGTCCACGGAGGAGCGGCGGAAGCTTTTCGAACAAGAGGTCGCCCAGCGAGAAGCCCAGAAACAGCAACAGCAGCTTCAAAACCTGGGGATGACGTCCCCACTGCCCTACGACTCCATGGGCTACGGCACGCCCCACCACAGCTTTATCGGTTACCCGCCTGGGGACCCCCACCCA
>NW_009715831.1:10023-14364 GCF_000703405.1 Apaloderma vittatum | reverse complement strand
CCCCCCCCGCCGCTGCC
Source organism: Apaloderma vittatum (assembly GCF_000703405.1). Classification (NCBI taxonomy): domain Eukaryota; kingdom Metazoa; phylum Chordata; class Aves; order Trogoniformes; family Trogonidae; genus Apaloderma; species Apaloderma vittatum. The sequence continues at coordinate 14,347 of NW_009715831.1, read as the reverse complement.
TTTCGGAGGGCAACTGGGCAGATCTGGCTGTCCCTTCCCTGAGAAAAGTGGAGAAGTAAAAAAAATAATAATAATAAAAGAATAAAAAATAAAGAGGCTGAAAGAAAGAATCTGCCTGTCACACCCACCCTCCAACACAGCACGAGCTCCTCCTTGGACAATTCGGCTGTCCCTTCTGGCAGATCTGACAGATCTGGCTGTCCCTTCCCTGAGAAAAGCCCCCCTAGCTCAGTCCGGACCCTTCCCCAGGTCCAGACCCAGCTCCGCCACAAGGCAGGTGCCGGCAGCGGGCGCGCTTCACGCACCGTTTTCAATCCCCAGCAACCGTTTACCGTCAGTGGGTTTTGAAATTCAAACACCTTGTAATCAAAAACGCTTCAAAGCTATAACGTGGCTGAAATGGAAATAAGAGGTTTTGTCGGCTGTCACCGCTCAAGGGGTCAGCGCCCTCCTGCTCGTGCACAAACTTACCAACAAAATCCTCACACGGACGACGGACTCGCCATAAAAACCTTCCCCTGGTCACGGCATTTGGGCAGGAGGAAGGACAGCGGTGGCCCGGGGTCAGGCATAGCAGCGACATCAACGTAGCAAGGACCAAAGCACCAGCGAGGACATCATTTAGATGCTGTTATTGCAAAAAGACTAGAAAAATAGCTCCCCCTCAAAAAAAAATTCTCCTGTGGGCAGGAATACATGTCCCAGAAAAACAGCTAAGCTCATTCAGCAGGGGATAGCAGCGTATACCTGCCCGTCCATTCCTCCTTAAAGCAAGTAGAGCAGCCTTCAAATGGTCTGCTCAGTGATATCACCATACCTTGAAAATAAAATAGCCCAACAGTACTATAGGTGGTAGAAAAACATTCAGCAAAGGCTTTGAAGCTCTGGTATTCATTTATGCCGAGGTCTTTGTATACCGTTCAGGCATAAAAATCGCGCTCACGCTCATTTTAAAGTCCCTTTATCTTGCCAGACAGGTGTAAAGTGGCTCTGGTTTAGATGAAAAAGCTTCTGCCAAATATAGTATTTAGACAAATCATTTTATCCCGCCTGTGGCACTTCCAAGGTCTCCTTCAGCACGAACCGTTCTCAGCAGAGCAGCGCCAAGCCGGTGGGCAGACGTTCCTGGAAGCCTTGAAACCTAGAGCAGACAGAAGCAAAAATCTCAGGAAAACTATAAATGACCGTTTCATTAACGAAAAGACAATCAGTAGCCTTTCAAAGTGGTGGTATAGAGTACGTACCAGCCTAGATCCCCCTCAGTTAACGTACACAAGTCATCGCAGGCAATTAATCTCATACATCTCGGGCTTTCTGCTTGCGAGCAAGCCCCAGATGCCTGTATCCTAACTCCGCTCCACAAAAAAAAACCTGCCGGTGAGCAAGGGCCAGACCGTATTTATAGCACAGCTCCAGCAACAGAGCACATCACAGCTACCCGCGGTTCTTTCTTTCCAGGCTCCTCTATGGCAGCGACACAATTTGCGAACAAATTTGGGGTTTGTTTTGCGTGAGCCTGTTTCCTTAACACTCCCCGCGAGTGTTAAGAGAAGGACTTAACACCACTCAGAGATCCCCCGTCTCTGCCCTCGCGCGAAGGGCATTGCCCTCTAGCGCTGCGTGCGAGGGCGGGTGGCAGAGCGCTCGGGGTAATAACTACTTGCCAGGAAGAAAAGAAAAAAAAAAAGCTGCTTAAGACATTAATGGGAGCACATCGTGAGGGAGATGGGATGTTCGCTAAGCCCCAGAGAACCACTTCTGCCCTGCTGATCCCAGGCCCCACCGACACCTTCTGTAGCAAGAATGTTAATTTATTTTTTTTCCCCAACCTGGGCAAAACGAAAGAGTTTGGTTTTGAGCACCTAGGGCAAGTGCACAGGAAAGTACACGCATCTAAATCTTTGGAGGGATGGAGGAGAGCAGAGTTACAGCATCAAAGGTGCATAAATCAGCCGGGTTATCGCAGCGGCCTGTTGAGGTGCACTCACACAGCCGGCTTTATTGCCTCTCCATCCGGACCTCACCTCCGCTGACATGCCACCAGCAGTTTTGCAATAAAACCTTCAGCAGCAACACCAGGCTTAAAAAATTACCAGCCTGCCCTATTCCTACTCACCCTCAGACTACTCTGTACTCCTCGTTCAGTGAAGAATAACCCAGGAACGCAGGGGTGAGGGGCATTCTCTGAGTTATTCTTTAAGCTTAAAGTCATGCCTCGGCCCCACGTGGTATGGCACAGAGCTGAGGTGTCACCACAGCCTTGGAATCGCTGATACCAGATCTCCAGGACAAAGAGAAAAGTCCAGACCGCTGCAGGCAGCCTTGGAGGAGCTCCAGAGATCTTTGGAACGTGCCAAGAGCACGCAGGAAAGATGCAATCAATGAAGAACTCACCCAGTTCTGCTGGTCTTGGTGTCCTGAAGAAAGCCGATGGGATTCTGGCAGTTAAGGATCACGCGGTTCCTAAAGCTACAAGCAAAACAAACTCCTCCCCAGGAAATTCGAAAGAGTAACAAGGCTCCGAAATGTACAAACCCAGGAGCCATCAGCTACCAAAAATAGCTGCATACATGGGAAGCTTTTTATTATTATTGTTATTATTCAGTTTGTTTTAGTTACCACCACCCCCAAGCACAGCACATCCAATTGCACCGCTCTTAAATGCTGCTCTTGCTTGCCTCGCAGTCAGAGCCAGACAGTTTGTTACTCCTGTGCTAACAAACCCCTCTCCTCCTCAATCCCAACCCTGCCAGCTTCCCTGAACTGCTCCACGAGAATTTGCAAGAAAATCATTGGAAAAAAAAATAAATATTGACAACAAGCCTACATGGGATCTTCCGAGAGCATGGCGGTCTCCTTGACGCCCTGGTTCAAACAGCTGACTTCTGTCTCCCGTTTACGCCCTGCAAAACACCAAATCAGAACAATCCCCAGCCCTACCCCAGCTGCAGGCATTGCACCAGGCTCATCTCTATTTCCTTGCAGGCTAAGACTACCTTGAGATCACTTTTGGGGTTGACACAAACTCTCACCACCAAATGATCATCCCACAGCTTCTTCTACTGCGTGCGTGGGGAAATAAAGCCGTCTCCTCGCTGCTCAGGCAGCCCTGACCCTCCGCTGCGATGAAGCTGTCACAAGCAGCAAAGAAAAACCGGCCTCCAGTCCCTGCAGACAAACCTCTGGATGATGGTTGCTGTTTCACATGGCTGAATCCAAAGGAATTGCTCCAACAAGTGTCTTGGCAAGATGTTTCTGTAATTCTTGGTGGGAGGATTCACTGGGGAGAGGCCATCACCAAAAGATGAACAGTAGTGTTACCCCCAATATTCTCTCCACAGGCAAACACCTCGATACCCTCAGCCTCACTCTCTTGGGAATATCAACCCAACCATATTTCCGCAGAAAAGTGTCATCAAACCAGAGAAACACCAGTTTCATTCCAATCCGAGACGCAGCCAGAGTTTGAGAAGTGCTTTTTAAAAACCAAAGCCAGAGGGATCCCTGTCCCACATTCCCATCACATCAAGCATAAAGCACCCCGAATTTGTTCCCCATGCCTCCCCAGCCTGCCTGCCATCCCCCAGAATGACTCCCACCTGCAATTAGCCACAGCCAGCAGCCTCCATAACCTACTACCAAAACATTTCTAAACCAGTGCCTTCAGGCTGATCCTGCTTGGCTTAGAAGCCTCCCCCCACCAGCTACCCGAGGTCCTTCATCATCCACCATCAGATCTCCTCAGAAACCTGCTCGATGCCCACAGAAGCAACTGTAACCCCAACACGCAAAGCCAACACCTCCTGAAATTGCCCCCTCTGTCTTCTCTTTCCATTCTTTCTCCATCCCCTGCATTTGCACCATCAGGCTCTCAAAGCAGGGACTGGCAGGTGCTAATGCCCCCACAGCAGGACCAGCTGTTGGGATAAACAGCATCGCTCAAGTCTTAACTAAAAATCACGATTCTAATGAAGGTGTTTCTCTCCCGTGCTCAGCACGCTTGCAAAAATCTCCTCCAAGCCAAGGCAGAGCCTTCTGCCGTTCCTCCAGGCACCAGGACGTGCCTCGGAGGGGTAACCACGCTGCTCTGCCAAGCACAATCACTCCCCGACTCCCATTCACCCCATTCAGCGCTCGGCCTCCCCTCCTGTTTAATAGCTGGCTCATTAGCATTTTACAGGCATATTTACAGCTAAGCTAGCCAGCAGTAGTAATCTTGTAAAGGGCCAGGGAGCTGCACGACACAACGCAGGGATGCTGCCAATTCAAACGCTTCACCGGTGCTGCTGTTAAGGCACCCCGGGAAAGGTGTTTTGTTCCCACC
>NW_009715831.1:9590-9954 GCF_000703405.1 Apaloderma vittatum | reverse complement strand
GTTAGCTCTAACGCAGAGCAACCCAGGTGGCTGAACCCGTTCCCAACCCACCCTGTGCGCTTGCACCCCTAAATCAAGTTCATCCCTGTTGTAAAGCTACCGCTCATTTCAGAGATGAGCGCTCTCCAGCCTCAGTCAAACTTGGGGACAGATGCTCCTGAGACAAGCTGAAAGCACAAAGTCAGGCTCTTAGACTGGCACGCTGGCATTTGTAGGCTGCTCCAGGAGCTGAAATCATAGAATCATCCAGGTTAGGAAAGATCTTTGGGATCATAGACTCCAACCACTGACCCTACTCTACAGATCTCACCCCTAACCCATCTCAGAATCGCAGAATCTCCCCCAGCACCACATCTCAACGGGC
>NW_009715831.1:5978-9374 GCF_000703405.1 Apaloderma vittatum | reverse complement strand
CAGAGAGAGAGTGGTGCTCTACTCATCCTCCTCTTCTTCACACTCAACAGCCCCAGCTCCTCCAGTCGCTCTGCACAAGATTTATTCTCCATATTCACCAGTTTCTTTGCTCTTGGTTGCCACCCAGAAGCAGGCAGAGGCTCTTCACTCGCAGGGGTGGCGAACCTCTGCCATGCTTGTGAAGAGACGGACCGTTACTGAGGAGGGGGCAGCACCCAGGTCCCATTGCATGCAAGGGTGCCGCTGGCCCATTCCCAGCCAGTTTGGCTGGTCCTCCTCTCGGGCACAGCTCTCTCCTTCCACACCAGTGGGCTGGCAAGCCCAGCCACGAGGTTTCCAAGCTCTGCCTCAGCAAGTGAGACCATTCCAGCCACGAAGCTGCTTTCTTGGGCGCTGCTTCGCAGGATCTTTCCCTTCTGCAAGCCATCTCCCACGCAGGGAGCCAGGGCTCTACCTGCCGTTACAATGCTGCAGGTTCACTTTTTTGGCACATAGTAAATACATACGTGTGCACACGTATTTATTTTCCGGGCCTTGACAGAAAGCCTAGAAACAATTTCTCCCCCAGGTTGCACTTGGTAATTCAGCACAGCCCTTGCTGCTAATGATTCCAAGCACAAACTCACTCTCCAGCTGCTTTTCTAAATTTGTGCCAGATCTAACTATGGAAGCCAAGCCTCAAAGACTTGCTATAAATCCTGCCAGCGCTTCCCCCTCCCAAGGACATTATCCAGCACTACCCAAGCTGTGACTCTTCAGCCCAGAAATTTCTGACTGGTAAATAGCCATCTCCACTGAAGAGGAACGTTAAATAACGTTTCACTGGAGTTTTCTCACCACTGCTAGGGCTGTTTAGCAAAGCCCAGGGCCTTTCCCTGCTTTGCCCAGCGGCTACAAGGGCAAAGAAACAAGCGGGTGAGCAGTCATTTAGGCTGGAGGTACTTTTGCCATCATCCTCCAGCTCCATTGCAAACTCCCCCTTGGACAAACCCCTCATTCTCAGCAAGCCGTTGTGTTCTGCTGCGCTGAAGTTTGCTTTTTCACCTCGGATTGCATAACCTCATGGTTTTGCAGAGGGGGAAAAAAAAAAAAAAGCATAGAAATGAACCTTAAAGACTCAGAGGGGAGAAAAATGCAAACCCACAAGCTCCCCGTTGTGGGGACTTGACTCATGGTGTTGTGTTTGTAGTGCTGACAGCCCAGCAGAGACCCCAGCTTCTTCACAGCGCTGCCCGATTCGAGTGCAATAACATTTTCTTTATCTGGTGCCACCCCCCTCCTCCAAATTCCTACATGCTTTCTTATTCCTCCTCACCACCCACCTTTGAAATGCCCTTGGCTCTATCCTCCTTGCTAAAAAATCTCATTTGGAAGGAGAGCTTTAGCCCAGAAATGAATCAGGCTTTTTAACAGGCGCTTTAGGGATGTGGGATGTGTTCACCCCCACAAGCAGGAGAGCTGGCCTTTTCCCAGGGCTCTGCAAGACTCGGTCAGGTGGCATTAACACAGCTTCCCTGCAGAGGAACGCGGGCCGAGATAGCAAACCATGAAATTTTACCCCACGGGCTGACCAAGAATGAGCTGAATCCTGATTGTCAGAAGCTTGCTGTACCTCCTGTGACGGGAGAATCACTGCAGCAGGATGGGAAAGCAAATGGTTGGGCTGTGTTGTGCCTGTCAGCGCTAGAGAAAAGCAGCCGTAGGAGAGCACCGAGCCCTTCCTCTTCCTCACCAAGCAGCACCTGCAGCCTCCCAGGCTCTCTAGGAAGAAGAAAGAGGGGCCATGAATCCTGCTGTCGGATGTGGGCACTGCACAGAGGATGCAGATGCTGCATGGAGGACGGTACCCATCCGCTTTGGCCGTATCTCTGGACATCCCCCAGATGCAATTTAAAAAAAAAAAAAAAAAGGCAGCAACATCTGAAGCCAGGGCATTTGAATAATTAAATCAAATGCCCTCCCCTTCTCTGCATGCTTGGGAACCTGCACTTGTTCCTGGAGTTGATTCTTAGCAGGGCTGAGGCAGTTATACTGAACTAGAACGTTTCGCATTAAAAGGATTCTTTTCTGGCTTGGCTCCTGGCTCCCTTCCCACTCCTCACACCAGGCTGCAGAGCCATCCCTCCATCCTCTAGGACCTCAAAGACCTTTCTATAACCCACTTGGCTTTAGCCCAGCTCTGAACTGCTAGAGGGAGAGTCTCTGCTCTCGCCTGGAGACTGTGCTTCCCATTGAGATCCTAATCCTCCTCACAACACTACTCAAAGCGCAGCTCCTCCACAAAGCAGCTCACGGAGGTGTCGGGATCACTGCCCGTCAGGCGGGTGGGAGAGGGCCTAGGAGAAAAGCAGATGTTGCTGCGAAGTCCAATATCCTGGAAATCAATCCCATGGAAAACTTCCTGGTTTTTCCCTTGCAGACAGCGCAGAAAACGCAGCAGAGCATCATATCCTTCCTCCCTCAAATACGGGTTTGTTCAGTACTTACGGCAGCAACCGAGATGTCACCACTGTGCCTCAAGTCCCCGAAATGGTCTCGGTTTTGCAGAGGGCAGCAGACCTCCCCGCAGGTCACTCCTCCAGGACTTCTCTGGCTGAGCCCTGCTCTGCCACAGCGAGAGATGCACGGCAGGTTTTGAGTTTATGGTGTCCCAAGACAATAACGGGGCTTTTATTTTTTGTGCCCCAGGGGTGCAAAACAGCCCGGCTGAGGCATTGCATCGATTTGGCCTCTACAAGCCGCCCTCACTGCTCACAATCCATTTCTGATGAGAAGAGAGCAGCAAAACCCAGGCTGATCCTTCCTTGTGCACCTTTAGGTCTAACGACCAGCAGTAAGAGCTAACGAACCACAAGCAGCGAGGATGAAGCAGCAGGGCTGTTAAGCAGCCATGCTGCATCTCCAGGGGTGCTGGATGCCTCTGCAGCCTCCTACCAGGGAGAGGAGGCAACACAAGGAGAGGTGAGCCTGAACAGGCAACCCTGGAGATGCATTTGCTCAGCTGCCTTGGCTATGCCCCGGGCAGAGATGATGGGTGGTGTTGAGAGATGAGGTGCTGGGACCACCCTGAGCCTCAGCTGTGCACATTCCCCTCAGCTGGTATAATTTAAACCATTCTGTTTCCAAAGTCACTAGCTCAGTACCCACATCATCAGCCAAAACAGCAGCCGTCAAGTGAACACGTGCCTCAGCTCCGATTCCAAATCTCCAAAGTCTCTTCCCTGAAAATTACTGTTTAATTTTCACCCTGCAGCAGGCAGCCTGGCGTGTTGGAGCCCAGATGTGCTGTGGACGCTGCGCCAACCCCTGCACAGCCCCAAAGCCACGACGCAGGCTGAGGATGCAGCACACGGATCGGGAGGAGGGCGAAGGAGAAGAAACTGGAAAAGACCAGGC
>NW_009715831.1:3625-5937 GCF_000703405.1 Apaloderma vittatum | reverse complement strand
AAACCAGCGCCCGCCCAGAACGTGAGCAAAGACAAACCCTGTCAAAACACAAACGCGGACGCGTCCCCTGCGTGGGAGGGCATCGTGTTCCTAGATAAGGAGCCTGTGTGACAGTGACAAGCAAGAGGGATGATCCGGAGAGCCAAACGCAGGCAAAAAGGGAATCGAGAGAGGGGCTGACAGTCAGGATCTGCTTCAGATACTTAATGAAGGAGAAAAGGACAAATGGTTGCTAAGGGAAATGGGACAGATGGCTGGCACGGAGAACTTGCTGACTCTTAGAGGCTTAAAACTCTTTTTTTGGGGGGGGGGGGGGGGGGGGGGGGGAAAGCAAGAAGATGACCACTTCCCCCTTTCGCTCCACCTCCAAGTGTCAGGGTAGATCATCTCAGAATGAAAAAGGTCACGCAGGCAGCAGGAGACAAGATGCACTTGCTCTTCTGCTCATCAAGGGCTCTCCCCCTCTCTGCCTCCGGTCCTTCATCCTGCTCCTCTTCACCAGAAGCCACAGACACCAGCACCATCGCCACGCTCCTGGGCTGGAAACACCACGGACGGGTCACAGCACTGCCACAAAACAGGAGCAGGACAGCGACCGGGCAAAGTCACAGCTCCGAGAGAGGGGAAAGCCAACAGAAAGCTGGCTTTGGAGATCAGGCTGTCTTGTAAAATACCATAGCTCCTGGACATGCTGTCTCCGAGATACATTTACACCTCTCCCTGACATTTAAAACCATCTGAGCCTTTTGGCTTCTGCTGCTGTCATCCCTGTGCCAGGTCTTTTCCGGCTCTAAAAGTCTCCAACTTGATTTCCCCTGCAAGGACAGCCCTTCCCAACAGGTCTCAAACGGCAGCAGCGGGGTGAGGAGGAAGAGGGAAGAGGGCAGGAGTTTCTGCTACCCTGCTGTTTTCTGGGGGTGGGAGGGGTGCCAAGAGCCTGTCAAATCCTGACGGCCACAAACAAGTCTCTGAAGGAAAGAGCTGGGGGAGAAAAAAAAAGAAAAACCACCCAAAAAAACCTTGGCAGCAAAGGCAGCAGAGCTCACAGGCATGCACGACTGCGTGACACCGAGCAGCGCAGCTCGGTGCTGGGATTTGAGGGGTGTGAGGTCTGACAGGCAGAGCTGTGGGTTTGGGGAACCTCTGCTCCCCTCGGGCTGGACCAGGCTGCATCCCAGCACCACCGCCCCACAGCTCTCACACCCACCGCAGCCACAGGAAGTAAAAGAGAGTGACTTTGGAAGCAAAGGAGGGCTCTGGGGGCAGAAATTGTGACTCAGGGGCCTCTTGGGCTTGCAGTCACACCAGAAGGTCCACAAAGAGCTGCAGATCTCAACATTTCAAGTCAGAAATCGCCCACATGGGACCCTCGCTCATTCAGAGCGAGCCCACCTCCGCACCCATACGCGCACACAGCCCTGGGGGGAATCCCGAGGAGCAGGGGCAAGATCAGCCACTTCACAGGATTGCTCCGCTCCTGCTGCCAAGCAGAGGAGGAAGAATTTGCTGCGGTCTCCTCCACACCACGCAGCTCCAGCCATGGAGCACCTCCGCATCCCTGCGCCAGGAGCGACGGCAGGCAGCCCGACAGAAAACATTTTGGGATATTTCAAGGCAGCTGATGCTCAGATGTAGGATGCACCCCTGGTAGGACAGAATGTGCCACCATCACTCTCTCCGGCTTTGCTGCGAGATAGTTTTTGGGCCACCATGGCTTACTAGGGCCAGCAGCAGGCAAGGGAGAAGATGAAGTTGCAAGTGCCAGCTCGGAGCCGCTCGCCTGGACCGTTCAGCTGGCTGTGTAGGCAGCTACATCTCGGAGCTACGTTCAAAGAAGCTGCACATATCAGCAGCTCCCATATTGCGTGCCAAACTGCCACGGCTGCTGTTGAGATAAACCCACACAAACAAACAGATGCTTAGACAAGCCAAGATCTATTATATCAGCACCGCTCGCATGCCACGGGCTGTCCCCAGGCTGCAGATCTCCAGCTTGTTCTCTCCTGGTAGCCCTGTCCGGGAGGAGAAGTCATCAGCACATCTTGTCCCCAAGGCAGTGGGGGTCTGCCAGGGGCACATGCAGAGCTCCCCTCCGCTTTTATGCCCATGTGACAGTAGCTCAAATTCAAGTTCAGGCGTGCGGCAGCGAGGAGGAACACCCACGTGTTGGATGATGGAGCTTGGAGAGGAGCCTCTGCAACCAGGCCAGGCGGGATTAGAGCTCTTCTCCAGCCCTGGAGCCAGGAGAAGCAAGCTCCATCTACGCAACCTCAGCCCATCACCCCCCAAGCAGCCTGGCTAGCACGAGACAG
>NW_009715831.1:451-3594 GCF_000703405.1 Apaloderma vittatum | reverse complement strand
TGCCTGCGGCGAGCCGATTTACATCACCCACGCACAAACAGGACAAGAAGCTCACAAAGCAGCCTGCTAGGTCGTGGGACACACCATCACTGAAGCTGTGCTTGGCCTTCACATTGACCACCAAACATGGGGACACTACCACAGACCCCTCCCTGGCAGAAAAATACCTTAAAAGCAGGTAAGTATTTTGAGAAGACCCTGGGAGAGCCCATGCATAGGTGGCTGGAGCTTATTCAAACACAGAAAGGCTTGAGCATTTTTTTCTGAACCTTCTCGTATCCTCACCCTACAGCCAGCAAGATACCAAGGACGTGAACAGAAGTAAATGCAGAGGCTAAAAAAAGAACACTATCCCAAGCCTTTTTGTTTTCTCTGACCATGCACCCACAAGGACTTCACTGTCCTCTATTCCTTCTGCCTCAGGCTCAGCCTCACCAGCTGCCTGGGTGTTAAGGGGGGCACATCCTCCTCCCCTGCACAGGGCACTGTGGCAGGCAGCCAACACTTTTTTTTAAGGGTGGAGGGCTGGGCAGTTGTGCTCTGACAACCTCTGGTGGGCACAGGGCCAGGAACGCGGGGGCTGGGCAGCAGCTGCTGCCAGCTGCCTGGCTATTGGCAAAGCACCTCCAACTGTGACGGGGCCGTCCTGCAAATGAGCTTGGCAAGACATTAAGAGCCTGATTTTCAAAATTAGGCTGATGTAATTACTCATCCTAAAAGCACTGGCCTCGGCTGCTCATGGTGACACCAATTACACACCCAGCACCGCGTGGTCACTGCCTGCTGCTGTAGCCCGAGTGCACTGGTACTGTGGCCGAATGGAGCAGAGCCCCGTGCCAGCGCTTCCCAAGGGCAGAATCCTAATGCCACCAGCTTGGAGACTGGCCTATCCACAAGATGACCCTGCATGGGGCTGGGACAGCCCCACCACGGTGCTGGCGTGTGGGCACATTTCAGACATGAACCCCTCTCACCAGGGTCCACATCCCTGAGCAGTCACACAGCTGGGGCGGGCAGCTCCTTGAGATCACGACACTGACGCAGCCCTGCAGAGTTTTAACAGAGCCTCTCCTTGAAATGTTTTTGGTTTTGTTTTTTTTGCCTGGTCACCAGCCCGGTTATCAACGACACTGACTCATCCTCAGGAGCGCTCTTGCTGCCGGTGGCACTCCAGATTGTGTCAGCCAGCAGTCCCGACCTTGTCTCCTCCCTGCCCTCCACTTCCAGCCCGTGGGGGAGCATCTCTGGCTCTCCCAGCCAGAGTCTAGCTGGGGCACCGCTGCCACCAGCACCCAGAGCCCTCACAGAGCCAGGGAAGCACCTGTCTGATGGGAGGGACACAATTTGGGCATCATGGTGCAGAGACAGCAGGGCTCAAGTCAGCCCAGGGCCACAAATTAGGGTTCAGCTATAAAAAGTAGCATCAAAGGTAAGTAAGAAAAGGTTTTATGGCCAAACAGTTGGTTTTAACACACAACAGCCAGCTCCACTAGAAAGGGCACAGGGCTGTGTTCATGCCAAGGGCTGGTGCTCCCAGGCAGAGCTGAAGGGGAAGAAGTTCTCTGGGAGGAAATACTGGAGGAAAAATCCTGCTCCCTCCACAGGGCCACGTGCTCTAGGCTTCAGGAGGTAACTCACCTTCCTCCGACGTGCCGCCGGCAGCTCCAGACCCGGCAGAGCCCTGGGGCTGCAGCCATCCCTGCAGCAACGAGCCCAAAGCCACACTGGCCTCCTCCTAAAGAAGCCCTGCTATCCTTGATCACTCTTTTTATCAGGAGGCATTTTCTCATTCATCTGCTCCAGGTGGGAGGCTGATGCCCAGCACCTGGGCTGTGCTGAGGAAGGCAGTTGGGGCTCAGCCCAGCCTCCAGTGCCTCCCGGTGAGTGGAAAAATATTCCAACCGAGGGCAGGGAAGCCCTGAGCCGAGGGTGATGTGAGGATGCTGGATCCTGTGTTCAGCCTGCGTGCACACGAACCTCCCTGCTCTCTCCCGTCCGTCCGTCCATCCCTGGCAATGCTCTGCCTTTCCCAGCCTCGACCTGCCACCCCAGCACTAGCTCCTCACCTTCTGACTCGCTCCGATTGCGTTGGGATAATGGACCCATCTGTCTTTCCCTCCCACTCAGGGGATTCCAAATCCTCTCCTCGTCAGGGCAGAGGCTGATTTGCACGCCCCGGCCCCAGCGTAGGTGCAATGCAGGGACAGAGGCAGCTAATGAGGGAGCTCGTTTAGCCGCTCGCATTGGTGACCTAGATATGCTGGCGTGCTTTACTCCCCTGCCTCGGCACCTCTGTGATCCAGGGGGCATAAGTGGGATTATTTTTTAGGGGAGGAGGGAAAGGGCCAGCCCCTTTCCATCCCAGGGCTGCACCTGCAGGGTCCCCCATCCCTTTCCTTGCTTCTCAGGGGGCTGCTCCATCTCCCTGCTGCGTTCTCTGCTCTGCAGCCCATCCTGAACCCATGGCAGGGGAGCTGCAGCGTGGGGCTGCTAGCCCCAAGGAAAAGCTAACTGGGCTCTACTCCCTGCCCACATCCCTTTTTCCCCCTGGGAAATGATCCCAGGAAAAAGATGGGCCAGGGCTGCTGGTAGCCACACTGTCCCACCTCCCAGCCCTGCTCAGGGGCCATCAGGGACCAGCCTGACCTCGCGGAGAGTGAAATGGGCTCGGGGCAGCAAGAAGCAAGGGAAGGGGTGGCTGTGATGGAATATTCCAGCATGGCCAGCTTCACCCCCTCGTCTTTGGCTGCTGCTTTTTAAAGCCTGTTTCCCTCGGGACGACGCAGCTAATTTAGCCAGAGGTCGGTCTCCCTGGGTCAGGGCTGAGGAAGGATGCAAATGGGACAGCTTTGCTATAAAAAGCGACTCTCAGCTGCCTTTTTTTTTTTTGCAGCCAGGTATTGATTTTTCCTTGTGTATCTCTAACTGGAGGGTTCAGCGGAGACAGGGGTTGGCTCTGCCCATGTGGGAACCAGCCACCCCTTCCCGTGTGAGCTGGGTGGCAGAGCCAGCTGCGATCCTATCGGCAGCACAGGGTGACAGGCAGAGGTGTAACCCCACCAAAAATGACCCCGACCCCACTCTACTCCTCTCCCCTTGCTGTCAGCCCTGCCTGTGACATTTTCCAGGCTCTGCTCCCTCCA
>NW_009715831.1:0-435 GCF_000703405.1 Apaloderma vittatum | reverse complement strand
CTGTGGCTGGCACTGGGAATTTGCATTTTAGGGGCATTTCCCGCAGAGTAGCAGCAGCCCGCTGGGATGGGGACACCATCCATTTGGCACAGCCCGTTCAGGCATCCTCACAGCGCAGGAGAAGAAGCACAGCGCTCTGGAAATGCAACCGCACGCTGCCCTGAGGGTCCTGATTGTTCCCGTTCTTCCTCTCCCCCTTTTATTTTAAATACCTTTGCCAGCAAGGGGAAAAAAAAAGAAATTGCTGCTCGCAGCAGAAGTGATTTTCCACTCGCAGCGCTCCCGCCTCGCTCCGCACACTCGTGGTTTGAAATCATATTTCATGCATTAACTTAATGCCTTCCTGGAAGCCAGCAGAAACCTTATCCCAAAGCCACACCGGGCTTTTTCGGGGTGGCCGGTGGCTCTGCGAGGACAGTGGCCCCCACCGGGGGG
>NW_009715830.1:0-371 GCF_000703405.1 Apaloderma vittatum | reverse complement strand
GAAAGTACAGCAACTTTAAGGTGGCAGATAATGGTTTCCATGTACTAGACAATCACAACTGAACTGCAGTCCAACTTAAAATGAAGAGAATTTGTTCCAGATACTTACATCATCTTCGTATTTAACATGAATGCCTGTGATTTTGACTTGCACATTTTTTATAATTTGAGTTGCAAGCTTTTCTAAGAAAGTATCTTTCTTCTCCTCCTTTGGTTTGTCTGAAACAGTAATTTCAAAAAGTCAGCACAGTAGTCGTGTTTTAAGTTGAACCACACCAATGGCTATACTAATGTAAATTTAATGTTTCTCTAATATGAATACTTGACTTTTAAGTTCTCAGTTAGTTTACATATTTGCATTTTTTTCTTTCC
>NW_009715829.1:6045-18721 GCF_000703405.1 Apaloderma vittatum | reverse complement strand
AAAGTAAAACAGAAACCAGTAGTAAATGCAGAGTATGCGGAGGTTCCAGCCGGAGACCCCCTCTTCCCACCCCAGTACCTGTACAGTACTGAAGCACGGAACGGCCGTGAGGAGGCTCAAGGGGGGCAAAGAAGGCTGAGCAGACAGGGATTTAAAGTCCCTATTTTCACAGTTTCTGTGGAAGGCCAGGGGTGTGGAGTACGTGGATGGTAGAAACACTTTGCAGCCTTGGGAGTCGGACTAGATGATCTTTAAAGGTCCCTTCCAAGCCAAACCTTTCTGTGATTCTGGGATACCAAAAGGAGTCACACTGAGTGACCGCAGCTGCTTGCCCTCACACCAGGAAACTCGGTCATAGGTGCAGAAAGATCGTCTTAAGGTCACCGTGCAGCGTAAGCAATAACCAGGGGAGCACAGGTGAAGCTCACGAGGGAGGAGAAGAACTTGCTGGAGAGCTGGCTGTGCAGAAGACCACAGCTCCCTGGGACCCTGCGACAGGCCGAGTGGCAGAGCTTCGCTTCAGGCCCTTGCTGGATTGAAAATGAGATCCAGACATTTACGCTTGCTTTCTGCTGCAGTCTGCACTCCCAACAGCTGCTGAAGCAATTCATCAGTTTTAGCCAGGGCTTGAAAATGAGGGGCGAGGGGGGTCCCAGGCTGGCAGGGAAGGGCTGCTGGTCGGAGAGAAAGGCACAACTCGACGTTCCAGCAGCACTGCCGGCTCACCTCCTGCCAGCCACCACCAAAGCAGCCTTCGCTTACTGCAGTAGTAAGAGCCTAGCAGTTGTAACCTAAAATCCAAACCTTTTGTCTCCAGAAACAAAACTAAAAGAGGATATTTAAGTTCTACAGAGGAAGGAGAAGTAAAAGATGAGTAAGTATCAACGAAGAACTGCTTTGTAAATGTTGGATACTGAAAGGTCAGTTTCTTTAAAAAACGCATTAAGGTATGAACGTACCAACGTGTCATTTATTTTCCACATACTCCGTGCTTAACTGAGTAAATATACTGCCAATTGCTAAAACGATGATATACACATGAAAAATATGTTTACACATCCATGATCAACAAGCCTTTGTACTTCTGTGGAGACAATGATGGAATAAGTATTAAAAAGGCAAGAATTGTTGTGAACGCATGTGATAGACATACCCGTATCAGTTAGATAAGCCTAGCCACAGTGCCATTAAGACCCATTTTGTGTGTCAATTTACAGAAGTATAACTGAAAGATAAGATGCTAACTCTCAGAACACTGGAAAAATATTCAGTTCCAATGTTAAAAGGAGATCTTCTTTCCTCTGCAGAAGAAATCCGTTTAGAAGTTTGAAAACACTTTTTTTCTTGATTTTCACATTATTTTTTTTATGTCATGGAACTAAAATCCATTTTTGGTGGTATATATTCCATACAGAATTCTGAAAGCTGAGTATTGCTTAAGATTAATGCCCTGGAATGAAAACATTTACATGCAAAAAGCCCCTGTGGTACCACCCAAGGAATGGATCAGTTAGAGATTTCTTGCTGTATTTGAGTTCTGAAATGTGAAACATTCAAGGCAAAAATACCAGGAGGAAGTAAAATATCCATATAAACATAACAGAGACACCACAACACATCACAGAAACAAATTTGCTGTAGGAGACACAATAGTGAAAGGCAATGGATGTTTTCAAGTCAATGGATTTACAAACAGTTTATAACAAGTTTATCAAGCCTAACATATTGACACATTTCCATTTGTGTGTGAGACACCTCAGTAAAACATCTCAATAAAACATCTAAAAGATACATCCAGGACCAGGGGTGTCTTTGCAGTACCCACTGGTAACAGGCAGAGCTATTGCACTTATCTCTTACCGAGGGCACAGATGCAGCACAAGTTTGCATTGCGCTGGGCGTGTTTGGGAGAGAGATTATCTGATTCTTACCTTTTCCCTGAACAGATCACCACAAAAGCACAGCTGGATTAAATTAAGATTTTTTTTTTTTCTCTCTTGGAGGGAATGCCACACTTCTGACATCGGTCACTCTGTCTCGTTTTCCACTTCCACTGGTGTCCCTCAGCCCCACACACAAAACACGCACTGTGGCACCGTGTGCTCGCTGGCTGCACTCCAGGGCCACCCCCCCATCAGCACATAAATGAGGAGAAATCTGCTGAAATTAATGTGACTGTGATTCACTCTTAAAAGGAGCTCCATTCTTCCCACTTACCTCCCAGCATCTCTGTTTGAGACTCCTCAAGTTTTGCAGCCAAGCTCTTTCTGAGCTGGGGATGTGTTGTACCCGTAAATTCTGCCCCAGGGAGCACAGCAGGTTGATGAACTCAAATTATTGGTGTCTCTGCATTTTCAGGTATCACAGCGACAAAACAAAACCCAGCTATTTTATCACTGGTACCCTAAAACTGCCTGAAATCTCCCCCATTTCCACAAATGTTATTTCTAGCAAAATATATAATTTAAAATTCCTAATTGGATTATTCAATATGTGACATAAAACTAGTGAAAACTTGTTGTTAAGGAAATTTGACAAGGTTTCTATTCACCAGAGAAGTTTAAATTGATTCCTTATGTCCCCTTTTCCCCCTCAATTCAAATAGATTTCATAATCCTATTATCACCAATAAAATTTTAAATAAAATTACTTTAACTACAGGAAAAACAACCTGAGATTTATCCTTTTTTTTCCGCCCAGAAATATTAATCTAGATTCCAGACACTATGTATGCAAATTAGACTTTTAAACTTAACCTTGAACAGCCCATGAGGAGCGGGGAGCTGAGCAGAATGGCCAGAAGCATCCGGAGGGAACGGGACCGTCGGGTTTGGGCTCCAGAGGAAGCGGTCACGGTCAGATGTGGCTGAACACTCAGACCCAGAGCAAGGCAGCAAATTGCAGAGCCAGCTTCCAGCTCCCACCTGCAGCCAGCACATCGAGGGCAAGGGCATCTTTAGTCACCAGTCTTTTCTCCAAATCCATTATTTTCACATACCTCGGAAAAGGTTGTATGTGGGAAACGAAAAAAAATTGCCTAACGAATGTAACAGACTGAACTAATCCCTGCTGTATCTTTCACAAATCTGCATTTCCATCAGGCAGTAATAAGCCCCATTTTGCCTAACGTTAGCCTGTTGTATAACTTTACAAAATAATTATGCCTTCCGGGCCATCTGACCAGCAGCATGCTGACAGCTGGCCAAAGACTCGTGAAAGCAGACACACACACAAACACACCCTTAACATACTTCATAGGAAGAAAGAGGTCAGTTAAAGCCCACTTTTTGCACAAAACAAGAAAAATACAGCCTGGATTTGGTTCAGGAAAAGCTCTGAGAAAGTCTTACCTTCACTTTTTTGCATTAACGTCAATTTTCTGGTCCTTTTGGGGGCTTATGTGAGTTGCCACTGTCTATGTTTTGCCTGTACCCAGGGCTGAACTAGAGCAGTTGCTCCACCACCTGATGACCCCACCCCAGCAGAGAAGGGCGGTGTGGCAAAGGAGAGGTTCAGAGAGCAGCAGTCTGGAGGGTGCTTCAAGCAGTCACCTAGCCCACACCCACCCTTCTGTCCCCAGGCACGGCCAAGAGCTCCCAGACCACCTTAGGTTCAAACCAAAGTGCTCTAAATCTCTCAAATGAACTGTAGACAAAAACACATCAACACTTCATGTTATTTTCAGTAGAAAATATTATGACCTAGCTGTAAATGCATCAGAAAACTTACAATGTCATTGCTTTGACAAAGAGCAAATCATACCTAATAAATTTGTATTATAAACAAAGCAAACAAGCTGAATGCCTGGGAACTGAATTTTAGAAATAGTTATCTTCTAATGTTGTTTGTGTCATTTTTTCCTTCGTGCTGGCCATACAAACTCTTCAGAGACAAGTTATTCTTTTATGGGTTCCTTGTCTCACCTTTTTTATTCTCATGTTACCTGTGAATGAAATACAATGCCTTGTTAATTAATGAGTTTGTTTAATGCAGCCAGCATTTCAAATGGTTGCTACAGTTCTGTGAAAGCTATTTTCAATTACCTCTGAAAACAATTGCAGAAGCAATGCTTTTAGGCACATTTCTGTAAGAGTGGATGGTTTATAAATGGGATGTGAATCCACAAAGTTAGAAGGATTCTAGAAAGTTAATAAAAATGTCAGGTAAAGATTATCCAAGAACAGGACCATTTCAGTAGAAAACCATTTGGAGCATGCATCACAAAGTGTATTTTTTGTGAGCGAGAAAACAAATGACTGGAAAGAAAAATCCAGCTTCTTTACAAAGGTTCTGTCACACATTATAGAACAATGATTATAGAATATCTAGCTTTTTTGCTTTTGAAAAGTTTAATTACTTTCCTAATTTCCTGTCTTAAACTTTCTAGTGTACCACATTTTGTGTTCTGCTGTTTACAGTGGTCCTTGAAGGAATTTAAAAACAAGTTTCTCAAAAACAATTACCAACCAGGCCCTCTGTTGCACTGACCAGTAACATCCAGCATGATCCCCCGACCCATCAAGCTATCGGTTCAAAGACTCCTCCAGCGCTGGCAGGACTTGCACCCAGTGCCTCAGTTCCTGAGGGAGCACAGCTGGCCTCGCACCCAGAGCTTACGGGCTCCTCTGTGCTGGTCCCTGCTGCAAAAGCTGAGCTTGCTCTGGGGAGGGAAGGGAGGGCCGAGCTAAATCCCTCCAGCTCCCACAGCATCATAACAAAACAACCCCCCTTTGGGGCTCACAGAGGGGACTGATGGTCATTGGGTATCAGGATAAAGCTTTTTTGACTTCTTGGCCTGAAATCGCTGCAGTTTACTTTTACCTAGAAAGTGCAGGACTCAAAAGCTGCTGGCAAGAACCAGATCATGCTTTAAATGCGTGTTTAATGGCGTCTGTCCTCCTGACACGTAGCAATGTGTTTTAATAAGCCAATAAATATTCGTTATTTTAATAGACACCAAGGGAAAGACAAGACAGCTTCCTCAGAGGCACAGGGAGAGCTGTATTTAGAGGAAGGCTCAGGGACAGTTAGAATCGTAGTATCATGAAGGTTGGAAAAGACCTCTTAGATCATCTAGTCCAATCATCTGAACACTACCATGACGACTAAACCATGTTCCAAAATGCCATGTCTACACATTTTCTGTACACCTCCAGGGGTGGGCACTCCACCACTGCCCTGGGCAGCCTGTGCCAGTGCCTCACCGCTCTTTGAGTAAGAAGTTTTTCCTAATATCCAACATAAACCTCCCCTGGTGCAACCTGAGCCCATTTCCCCTTGTCTTATCATTACTAACTTGGGAGAAGAGACCAACACCCACCTCACTACAAACCTCCTTTCAGGGAGTTGCAGAGAGCAATGAGGTGTCCCCTCAGCCTCCCCTTCTCCAGACCAAACAATCCCAGCTCCTTATAAGACAGCCACCCTTCATAAGTTGCTCCATACTCAGAAAGATCAGCATTTTCAGTGTGTGTATGACTACAGTAAGGAGATTCACCACAGCCACTTGGCACAGATATGGCCAAGGACAGGAGCTTCTCTCAAGACAAGAGACTGATTCAGCAGAGAAAGCAGCTCACCTTTAGTGCTGTGCTCAGACAGAGCCTAGCCAGCCCCAGGAGCTGCCTTCCAGCACCCCTCACCCTGCACGCACGGGGAAGGGAAGCACCAAGAGGAGGATGCAAGGTGGCTTACTAGAGTGACAGAGCACAGTCAGCATGAGGCACACTGGAGACACGTGCTGTGTGAGATTGTATAGAACGTAACTCAGGAGTACGCAGAGATTCAGCTTACGGAAACATAAAAGGTGATTAAAGCAGCCTGCCTTCTCTTCTGCCGTTCACTCTGCTTCGCAATGCCAAGTGCCAGATGGAAGCGGGTGAAAATTATGGTGCCTCTCTCTGTCTCCCAAAGGATGAGTCCTTGTTCTCTGCATGCGCTAATGGTGACCCCCGATCCGAGCCAGCATTAATGGTGCCAGGTTGTTTAGAAGCAAGTTACAGGAGCTGCGCTTGTTCATGGGGTGCAGCCACGGCTGCAAGCTCCAGGCAGGAGGGTCCTTTTCCCACACTCCCACCTTAGCCAGCAGGTATAGCACAGGTGGAACTTCTCAAGTCCTTGCTTCCTTCCTCAGGTTTGCCTTTTGGGGCAGAGAGCAGTGGAGCAGGACATGGGGGAGCTGATCTTTTAGAAGAGCCAGTTTTTCAAACAAAAGCGTTTCTGGCTCCTTACTGGCTCTCATGCTTGAAGCATTTAGAGCTCAGTGCTGTGTTTCAGCAGCCCGTAGGAATGCTAGGTTTTCAGGGAGGACAGCAGTTTGTTCCCCAGCTGTTGCCACATCAAGCAGGCTGTCAGTGAGGACAACTCAGCTAGAAACAGGGTTTCTGACAACTGAAATGCACCCAAGGGTAATGACATTGATGTTTACATACACTTACATTAAACTAGACAAGACAGAAAAGTGCAGCTGAAATAGTTGAGGAACCCACACATTAATAGGCAGGGTGAGGGCTTAGAGCAGACCCCAGCTCAGACATAACGCAAGCTCTTGCCAGGATTGTGCTCCAACGGGGGTACCCGCATCCGG
The DNA here is from genome assembly GCF_000703405.1 of Apaloderma vittatum. Classification (NCBI taxonomy): domain Eukaryota; kingdom Metazoa; phylum Chordata; class Aves; order Trogoniformes; family Trogonidae; genus Apaloderma; species Apaloderma vittatum. The sequence goes on along the minus strand of NW_009715829.1, from coordinate 12,135 downwards.
CTGGATTCCCATCACTCTCTCCCTGCCTCCGCGTCCCTCCTAGCAGAGCCAGCACATGGGCTGAGCCTCGCACAAATCATCTGTAGGTGAGGGATCAGACGGGTTAGTGACAAGAGCTGGGTGCTGAGGGACCAATGGCACATGGTGAATCATTCAGATTTGAAATTTAGGGAAGTTAGTGACTTCTGACAAAAGCACAAACCAGCAATGCTCAGCAACACAGACCCGTAACACTGGCAGCTCTTACAGAACCTCTCACCGAGCTGTAAATGATGTAACTATTTACATGACCCGAGGGCCGTGGGATTTTTGTGATTGTTGTTGGGTGTTTTGTTTTAATATTTCAATCCCTTCACTTCAGCTTTTCCAAAAATGAGAACAAGTGCCTTTTCCAGGCAGTCAGTGCCATGAGCCAGAGGACCCAGCCGCGCCTGGTTGGCATTCGTGAGCACTGGGAGTTGCCGGTGGTTTGGACAGACTGACGGAACAGGGAGCACAAACTGGCATCCACTGGCAGTCTTTCCTCCTGTTTGGTCACCAGCTTTAACCTATCTGAAAACCATGTTTCACCTAGCTCTTCTTGCAGCCAGAATAAAACTGGACGTTGCACCCAGGACAGTGCTCCAAGGCTGCAACTGCGACCCTAATAACAGGGCTGACAAAGAAGTGCTGCAGGCTCCGCAGTTCCCTCTGGCCATCAGTCACCCACTGCCTGGGGATACGACAAGCAGAGACGGCCGAATCTAATACAGAAAACATGAAGGCTGGCAGGAAGCCTGCTAAAGGGACATGGACTGGGCTGGAAATAAGTAAATAGATAAATCCAAAGGATAGATACTAATCTCAAGGTTTTGGAAGCAAGTTTACTTGTTCTCAGAACCACATCGCAAGTGGGAGCTCTGCAGTGACACTTCTCAGAGAGTTATTTCACTGAAATAGCATCACCCCAACAACAGTAGAGGTATGCAGAAAATGTTCCCAAAATAACAAGTCATTCATGTTCTGAAGTGTCCTGAATGCCCTCTGCAAAGAGCCCATGAAATGAGACTCTCCCAGTCAGTTAAGATGCAGTTACTGTTGTTGCTTCTTATGACTGATGGAGCAGGAAAGTCAGGGGAGTGCCATGAACCGCGGGGAGATACAAAGGCAGCACTGGGGAGGCATTGCCTGGAGGAGCCCGGCTGTCCCTCCCCACAGCAGCTCAGCGGCACTCAGGGGGCACACAGACCGGTAAAGAGACGCTGCAGCAGAGAGATGCCAGCCCCTGGGAGAGGTGGGACACGTGGCAGAGCTCCAGGCACAGCCTTACTGTCCTCATGCCTCGCTCATCTGGTTTCTTCAACGTCGTTCTGTTCCCGCTGACGCCAGAACGTGCTGAGTTTCCCAATGGCGCTGCTCTGGTGCTTCACCAACCCTCCTGCCCAGGACCCAGGCATCAATGGACACCAGCGATGTGTGGGGCAGGGAACAAGGATAGGGCCAAACCAGGAGAGTGCACCTGGTGTCAATTTAAATCAAAATAAGCCTCACCTGCTGATTTGGATCAAGCGTGGGTGATGGCCCCGGCACAGGACCCTCCCCACACATACTACAGGGAACATAAATTAACATTTGATAGCAAAGAACAAGGCTCTTTCCATGCACCTGTGCCATTTTATATTGTTTTCAAAATACCTCCATTTCTTTCAAAGGGATTAGTAAAGATAATTCATAACATCTAATTAACTAAAAAACTGAACTTCAGAACAGAAACAATTTCTTTCCAAAATGTTACATTGATCATTGGAGTATGAAGTCTAGGTTGAATTAAATGCTTAATATTAATGCTTAATATGCTTTTATTCAGCTTTACTTTTCTTCACATTGGTCTTTGATATGTTGATATTTCTGTGCCATGGCAAACAAAATAAAAGAAAAAGAAAAGAAAAAGGAGAAAAAACACCTAAAATTCATCCCTCTGTCACTTCAAACCATCAATTTTGGATTTACATAAAACACAGCAAGGTTAGGAAAGACCTTCCCATCTTCTGCATCTGATTTTATTGTCTTCTTTTTTTGGTAGCTTCTATGTAAAATGGAAGATAGAAAATTAATGCATTAATGTCACAATCAGTGATGTGTTAATTATTAAGGACTCTAAAAGGCTGAATTAATTTGTATTGAACAAGTGTAAATTATATAATAAGCCCTTTGATCATGATTGGTTGCCTTTCCCTCTGAAAGTTTAGGCTTCTCATTTCTAGCCTAGCCTGAGAATTCTATTAGCGTATTCATCCTCGTTCTTTAGATACAGAATAAATTAGGTTCTCCAGAAAGCCCCACATTAACATGCTGTGCAAGGACCTGCTAATCCTCAGGTAATGGAGATCTGGAGATACCCCCCCCCTCCACGCACACCTGCCAAGCAGAGTTACCAGAGGAGATTTTTGGTTTACAGAGTTGAGCGTTTCTAGAAGCCTTGTAAATTACTTTGATTCAGGGAATTGAGAGATCCGATTAAGATTTTCAGATCCATTTTATGCAGTTATATTCTTTGGTGGGATGTTTCTGTGAGCTACAAGGCAGCCTTGTGGGGCAGACCCAGCCCGTCCCAGTGCAGTGTCCCTGTTGCTCTAAGGGTGGCAGAAAGATTTTTACTGCCGTAAGAATGGTAGATCAGTCTTTCAAAGAATACTGCTTCAAGGATGGGAAAAGGGGACGAAGAAATTTTCCAGCCAGTTAGTAGAAAGGATAAGACTGTGTGCACCTGGAGACGGCAAGCAGGCTGTTATTTAGAAGATTTTAACAAGCTGTTCGTCCTCAGGGGTGTGTGGAACCAGACCTAAGCAGGGCTTTTCTAGTCAAAACTCCCTTTATGGACATTAGAGGGTACTAAAACATCAAAAGATGTTTATGAAAGGCTGAAAATGAGCCAAAATTAAATGTGGCAGTGGGAGATGGCGACCACCCCCTCAATTCAGAGCACCGAAATCTCGCCCCACCACAACTGCAAGGAGCATGCGTGCTAATTTACATGAGAGGCAAAGCTGATTTAATATCCTGATCCAGTGGTGAATGTAACCGCTATCACTAACCAGTCAGTGTAGAATTAGTGAAAAGTTAGGCGTGGTTATACTGATAAGTTACAAAATACATACAATGCAGTTTGTTGATGGGACATGCTAATTTCATCTCACATCCAAATTCGGTCAGCTTTGCTCTTAAACCAATGTCCGCTTTCTAAATTGTCATTTGGGTTAGAGAGCTCTTTCTTTGAAGTTGCTGCTTTTGGCGACATCCCCACGCTCCCTGCTACTGGTGCCACCTCGCGGCCACCCGGCACCCCCTGTGAAACCATGTCCCCTTTGGCCACCACCATGTCTTACAGCCCTCTGTGCCCGCCCAGCAGCATCTCCTGCCAAACAGACCGGGACCGGAATCTTCGGTTTGTTTTTTTCCCTTTTTCACATTCACAAGTAAAGTAAATAGCTGTTGGGCCAGTGTAGTCAGGAAATGAAGCAGATTCCACGTTAGCTGGATACTTAACATTAAGGCAGATGGACTCCAGAACACACACGCCAGTGGTTTGGCACACGTTTGGTGCACAGCCCTTAGGGCTCTGGCAGGAGAGTGGATTCAATGCAAGTCTTTCTGACCCTGCCACTATTGACGTGAGAACGTATAAACTTCAGGTAAAACCAAAAGTGAAAACTGTAGATCAAACTTTAAAATGGGCTTCTAGGCGAGCTCCATGTCCACTGGTAGAAGGAGAAGCCCAGGCTGTCAGGACAGAGGGTGAGTCCTTCTTCACTGGGACAGCTATCTCCAGCTGGCTTTGCCTGCAACACCTTCCCGGGGTGTCTCCCTACTGCCTGGGCTTCGGGATGTCGGCAGGCTCTGGGCCATGGGCACAGCCAATGCTCACACTGAGAAATCACCTCTCAGGTGAGCCCTCAGCGGGGAGGGGGCAAGTCCAGTTCATTTGTTTCAAGTGTCTGAAGGAATGTTTTTTACTTCTTGTCACTGTAAGGCTGTCGAGTTTTGTTTCATCACAAAGCACAGATCAGGGGACATGGCATTTCCAGTCACCTAGGTTTGCCAGAGCACACTAGCTGACACCCATTAATTTAAATTTTTTCTAGCATAGGCTGCCTGCTTTCAGGCACCAAGCTGCAAGCCCACCAGGGGACAGTGAGTTGGATGTGCTTGTGAAGGTGACGGTGTGTCAGTGCAGTGCCATCGCGCCTGATCGGGCTGGACAGGACTGCGAGCTCCAGTCCCTTCACGTGCGGCACCAGGCAGCCCCACGAGGGAGGCGATGCTTCCCGGAGTCACTCGCTCTGCACAGTACGAATTGTGCTCCCGTGGTGAGAAGAAGGAGCAGCTAACGGCATCCGTGCCTCCATCCCAAGTCCTGGGGAATTTGTTCTTCAACTCATAAACAAGTTTGTTTATGTAACTGCAAAAGCCAAGCTATGGTTAAGATAAGCTGCTAGTTTGTTCTAGATCTGAAGTTATAATCTCCACAGGCACAATGAATTAAAAACCTATGGTATGCTATTGTATTGTAGTTATATGTGTTTAACAAATATTTATGTAATTCCTTTAGCTGGAAAATGGATGCAATTTCCTTTATGGCTTCCTCTGTTGTTCTTCTCAAAGATAACACCAATTAATCAATAACCATGACACCCTTTGGACATCCAGAGCAAATGACATTGTGTGTAACCATACAGTATCTGCCTTGATACAACTGGAAACTAAGTCAGAATTCCTTTCTAATTCCTATTTTTTATCCAATTATATGCACACTCATTAAAATTAAATTGAAAGTGCTCGCTTTCAGCCTTTGAGCTGATTCACATTCGCTTTGTGCAGAACCCCTCCCAGCCCAGCGCTGCGGAGCAGAGGTGCAGCGTGGGGTGAGCGAGCTGGCCAGAGCAGGGAGATGGGTGCCTTCCCTCACGCGTGCCGCCTGTCACAGCGCTGGCCCTTCCGCCGGCTTGAGGAAATTCTGAAACAAGGGAAGGGCTTCATTGCAGGAGCAGTAATTATTGCATTTCATTTTTCTCACACATTTTCCTCACAGCCTTTAGAAATCTGCAGGTGGATTTTCAGAGCATCAAGCCTGAACCCATGTTTGCACAATCCACCTGCTGAAGCCAAGTTTCTCCTGTAATTAAGTAAATTTTATGCAGAGCTGCCCTGCCCACTTGAAGCCTTCTGAGGCCGCAGTCCTACTGATCTGCCACTGAGCCGGGGAGAGCTCTTACCAGACCAGCGGATTCGTATCTGTATGCCCAATCTTTTCTGAGCTCAAACTCATTTCTTTGTTTGGGAAGTTGGAGTTGAAGAGCATGAGTTAAATATTTCATGTTATGCTGGAATGTATAATTCATTATCAAATCCTTCAGAAAGGAAAAGATAAGATAGAGCTGCAAAAGCTTTAAATAAAGTACTTTCTTTATCTTTCAGACAGACTGCTGAAAAAGTGTTTTCCTCCTTTTCCTTTGGTGTTTTAAAGAAAATTAGAAAACATGTGATAGCAGTAAAAGGAGGAACACTCGAAGCAGTTTTGAGAAACCATTTGTTTTTGTTTGTAGACAGATGCAGTGAGTGTCCTGTCCATGCTTCTCCACAGCGCTCCATTGCACTTTGTTCCCTGACAGTTTGCAGCTCCTGCAGGAGCAAGGTGCGTGGGCCTGACCCGGGAACAGGCCCGGCAGGGGTCTCTGCACCGTGCCCAGCCCACGCCGTCCCAGCTGGGGTGTCACCACACGGCTGGCTGTGACTGTCTGGGCAGCCCGAGCCTGAGGGTTGGTCTGGCTGACCCCAGGGACAGTGTGGGTCATGTCCTGCATCCCTCATGCTGGGCTCCACTCGCCGGGTCCCGCTCGGGGCCAGGCATGGGGTGGCACGGTTATCCCTATCTCCATCCCACCGCCCCAACATGCAAAGGAGGTCTGAATGAGGCTGGGGTGCAGCCGCCCCCCGGCCAGCGGACACATGGTCACTGTTGGGTTTTTGCACGAACTCCCTCAGAGGCTGAAGATGCAGCTTCTCGAAGTGCAGGCGTCAGAGGCCACGTCTTTGTTTTGCAGATGTAGGGAA
>NW_009715829.1:0-6031 GCF_000703405.1 Apaloderma vittatum | reverse complement strand
CCCCCCAGTCTCGGTGTCACACACCAAAGCAGATTATTCCTAAAGTGCCACAGGCTATCACTTTGCTTTAGCTAATTTGGCGAGCTTTAGTGACTCCCACACACTGAGAACTGAAGGGGTTATAAATATTTCATACCAAGGCATGGAGAGGTGCTAGCAGCTGAGGCTGGCTCTGCCTTTACAGCCCAAAGTGAGGGAGGACGTCTGGAAATTGGAAAGTAAGATCAGGATGTCTGAACAGCATCCAAAGAGGAAAAAACAGCACATTAGATATGCAGACAGACCTTGCGAGGGGCCAGGGACATGAGCAGACTCTAAAAATTGCCAGATGACATCGGTTAGCATTAAGATAAACTAAAAAATCTGTTGATGGTGTTCCACATAAATATAAATAAGTAAATAAATAGACCTATCAGGAACTGGTTGTTGGAAAGAAAAAAAAAAAATTTGTGATCAGGAATTTCTGTAAAGGGCACCAATCTCAGACTCTGGATAAATAGAAAAGGCAGAAAAGACCATATCAGAGGTCTTTTATTGTAATTAACCACTTTTCCAAGCTTGCCTGTTGAGATTGCTTTCAACAGATGAACTCCTGCTATGTATGAAATGCTAAGATTATTATTTTTACTAGGTGAACTCGGATGCAAAATTCCTCCTTTGCTGAAACATCATATTGCACAGTGCTAGCATGGAGCACTCTGCTGGTGTCCGTATCAAATTTTTCTTGGGTCTTTAAAACATCTCTGGATGAATTTGCACTTGAAATCGAATAGATTTCAATAGAAAGAGCTCAAGAGCGTAAGTAAGTGTATTAGAAATGTCAGCCTTTGAAACAGATATCACAAGGCATTTAGTTCCAAAAAGAAAAACAACTTTATTACCCAACAAAGACAAGCTTAAAACATTTTAGTTAAGCGACACAGTTGACTTTCACCTACATACAGCAGTAGAAATATAATGTCAGTTGTTTCCCAACACCAACTTATCACAAAGCTGATGCAGCAAAATTGTGCTCACAAGTTCCTGGAGGAAAACGATTTTATTTTCTCCCTTCTATCAAAACATAAGAGCAGGTGGCAAGTGCAAAGAGCCAGGCAGGTAACAGACAAGACTGTGAAGAATTCAAATGTGTTTTGAAGTGATCATGAAGAAATCAAACTTGTTATACTTGCAATTTCATTAATTTTCTGGCGAAGCAGCCAGGTTCCCAAGCTCCCTGTGCACACCTGTGTTCATCACTGCTTGAAGAGAGGTCACAGAGGGTTTGCTGCAATTCTTTTGCCCTGCATGCCCTACTCATCCCTCCGGTTATCATCGTGCCACCGTTTTATAGACAACTTGTCATAACCTACAATACAGATGTGTCATTGAGTTTAGTGTAGAGACACGTCTCTCATCAGAGTTAGGTTTAAATCACTCAAAAGCGAGTATTAAAGCAAAGACAACTGCCCTTCTTAATCAGAGGAGAGCACCAAATGCCCAGATGAAAGCTGCTTGTGCTCCGTGTCACAAAAAACTTAGTGAAAATCAGGTTGGTAGTATCTGGTAACAGCCAGACTCCGCTCTTTGAATTACAGTCAATATTCTCTTGCATTTTGTTTTCCTCTCTGTCTTCTGAGGCTTTGTTTCACCTCATTCATTAGAAGGTACAGACAGGCACTTGATAGCAAAGATTTAACATGCAGTGAGGCAGTTTCCCCAGCCCCTGTGGCGACGCGGTGAGGCCGGAGCGGTTGGGGCTCTGTCGGGGAGCAGCAGCACTGAGGAGCCTGGTGCTGGTGCTGGCACCTCCCTGGGAACAGACCCCCTGCGAATAGCACTCCTGGGAACAACCTCCCTGGGAACAGCACCCCCGGCTCTCTCCTCTCCCAGGGCACGTGCCCTCAGGCTGACTCTGGGCTCACAGGTTCCTGGCAGCCTCGGTGCCTGGTCCAAAAGGTGAGACTTGCTCTGTTTGCCTGATACCTGCTTGAAATGCTCAGGGACACGATTTAGCAGTGGACCTGGCAGTGCTGGGTTAATGGTTAGACTTGGTGATCTTCAAGGCCTTTTCCAACCTAAACAATTCTATGATTCTATGAAATTGTCTCCTTAACCCTTGTCCTTCCTCCCCACCACCTGTCCCTGCTGTGCGTGCAGGCTGCACGCAGGCATGCGCTGTATCCTGGAGAGACATGGGGAAAAGCAGCGACAGATGTGGCGGGGGCCGACAGCCCCGTCACCGAGGGCATCCCCAGCCGTGGCTACATGCAACTCTTGTTGCAGAGGCCCGGGGTTTCCCAGCTGGTAACCAGTAATGCAGCCAAGAGGGTTTTCCACCATGGCTTTATTTCTGTTCTTCATTATACATTTGATTACCCATTTTCCCAGGGCAAGAGGCATTAAAGAATACTACCCCAAGAAGCTCTGTGTTCTGATCCATTAAAAGAAGAGTTAGACTGTTAGACCCAGGGCTTGCCTGCGAGCTCTTCATCCCTCTGTATGTGTCCTGTGTTTTGCATATTAATTCAGAATTAGCGTACTGGTATTCGGCAGGATATAGGAACACTCCCGAAAGAAGTTTACGCAGAAGTTGCATGTATTTTCAGTAAAATGTCCATTGATAGTTGCTCCCCAAGCAGTGTCTGTCCTATGAAGACCAAGCCTCTCCCCAGCTCAGCCTCAGCTCCGGGGCCAGGGGAGCCCTCTGCCATTTTTTTTCCATTAACACCAACTTGATGGCGACGGGATGGAGAATGGCAACCTCTGAGTAACTCCAGTCTCCTTGTGTACGGCGTCATGTGCAGTGCCCAGGACCTCTGTGGGGGAAAGAAAGAAAATGTCTCTGCTGCTTGAATAAATAAGGATCAAAGCCATTCTGTAAAGCTGTTAATTAGTGTCAATGATTGTGTATGTCTTGTTTCTTTCAGACCCCTAACACATGCGTAGTTATAACAAAAATTATAAATAACAGCTAAACTATAATTTCTAAGTTACTTCACAGGAGAGCAATAGGATACTTTGTCCCTGAAGAATTGAATGATGATGTGGGAAAGAAATATCCTTTCCTCCATGCTCTTGGCCGTTTACAGCCACCCCTAATCCTAACCCCTAACCCCTAACCCCAACCCTAACCGTGTCCAGGTTTCTTTAGCAGTTTAACTTCTCAGATGCACCAAGATTCTGTTCCATCTGCATCCCCAGCACCGGAGAGAAACCCAAGCAGCTTATCTGTCTGTGCACAGTCAATCGATGCCAGCTCAGCCTGCAGGTCCCTCCTGTGCCACGCTCCCCTTCAGATGTCATCAATCATTCACTGGAGATGCAGGAGCCAGGAGCTGAAGTCAGCCGTTTGTCACAGCCTGTCGATCAGTCATTTTCATTCCAGGGAGATACGGAAACCCATTGCTGTCCCCCCAGGTCACACCTCGCAGAGGAGGTGCCTGATGGGTTTCTGATTTTTCAGGAAGGTATATCCTCCCATTACCCATTAGTTATGAGCACATAAGTATCTTCTCATACCAAATTTGCATTAAAAGCAGGAGAATCACCAAGAGAAGTCAGTGAAAACCAAGTTAATTGCTGCAACCATTAAGCACTGGTAAACAGAGCCCTGTGTGAACGAGGAGTCCCAGGTTTGAGATTATTGGCATTAGGATCAAGCTGAGAATTTGTGAGTGGAAGGCAGACTACAAAGAGCATCAGCCCAGATTCTGGCTCGATTGTGATGATAAATAAGAACATTAATCGTCAGCTGTGAGGTAGAAATAACAAATATATAAAGGTAAGTCTACACTTGATGTTAAACATTGAGAAAACTTTAACAAGCCCAAGATGTCTCTGAAAATAATGTGCACAGGTGTGTCTTGAATAATGGAGGGAATTTTTAATGTAATAAACTGTGATAAACTGATAATATAATTAACAGCATTTATTCAGCAATCAGAACTGTTGTCAAACACTGATGCTCTATTTTTTTCAGAAGCTCGACAAAAAGATTACCAGTCTTCATAGGGAAGCGAAACAAGATTTATACAATTTAGTCCAAGTACTCCTTCCATCTTCTCTAGTGTTTGATCAAAATAAATGAGGAGCATTGTGTACTGCACGCGCCATTGACTGAACTTCACATTCTAAAGAAAATACTTCCCCAGACCCCACAGCATAACCATTTGCCAAAATAAAGAAATGTAGACCTGTCTATCAAGGATCTGCCTACCTAAAGTGTATGTTCAGACTGCCGTGTTTCTTCCTTTTCCTCCATTTACCACAAGACCTATCCATGGGTTGGTGGCCAACAGGCTTGGTAGATCTTAATTTGAGGTTAATAAAGATAGGAAGAGGGGGAGGCTGGACACTTCCCACAAGTTGGCTGCAGCTTTCCTGGGCTCTTCTACCCTGTTCCTCTCTATTCCTGGGGTGTTTCACACCAAGCAGGGCCAAAGATGAGGAGCTCATCGCAGCCCAGAGCCTATGCACTGCAAGCCCAGGCTCCCCCTCCCCTCCCTGGAAGCTGCATTGGGGGCTGGGGGATGCTGGTGTGCCCCCAGGACTGGGGGATGCTGGCGAGGCCCCTGGGGCTGGGGGATGTTGGCGTGTCGAGACGCTGACATGCCCCCAGGACGGGGATGCTGGCGTGCCCCCGGGGTTGGGGGATGCTGGCGTGTCTCCCAGGGCTGGTTCCCCAGTGCCCCCTGGGGCCGGAGGTGGTGGGAGCAGGCAGCTCAGAACCCGAGGTCTCTGACGGGAGCGTTCCTGGCAAGGCTGACTGCAACCACAGAGAAATGTAAATCTGCTTAATAGGAAACGGCAACGATCAAATGATTTAAGAACAAGAGGCGGCTGTTTCCATAGCAACAAAAAGCGAGAGAAGGAGTCAGTAAGAATTCCAACACTCGCTCCCATGTTAAACTGATTTTCCCCAAATCTAGACCAGCAGTAAACTGGTTAGTAACAGAGAATGGAGAATGTTGATATAGTGAGTATTCTCTCCTTAATGATGCTCATCTCATGAAAGGGAAATAAGGGAAATAAGATATTTTCCAGTTTTAGTAATCAAAAAATGTGCCTTATTAACCATACCTTGATGTGCATAGTGATAAGCAGGTACATCATCATTTTTTTATTGTAATAGGACATTAAACAAAACCACATGCACAAGTTAACAAAGAAACATGATTTATCTGACAGCTCTATATTTATCATTCACTAAGAGCATCTTGCATTAAAAGGTAGAGCTTTTGTGACTTGGAAATAAAACAAATATAATATTTAACAAATACCTGTAATCAAAAGAAATACCTGGGCAGTCCACTGAAGAGTTTATTTCCATTTCTAGGCATGTACCTTCTCCAGCATAGCTATAGCACACCCCACACACGGCAAAGCCATCTTTGGTTTATTTCTGTCTGGTTATTAATTTATTAGTATGACAATCAAAGAAGCAGTTTATGAGCACAGCATGGAAATGCACACTGAAAGACTAATTTTCTTCCTTTCTTATTACCTCTGAAATGAATATGCACCCACTGCCAAATAAAGATAGGTAATAGGATAAAAGATAGTAAAATGGAGAAGGGAAAGGGAAGAGACTGCCTCAGTGAAAATGAGAGGATGCCCGAAACTCAGAGAAGCAATAAATCAGTGTTGCTCTTGAATCGATCCAGCACTTAATCTTTTTCTCATGTCAGTATTTAGGTGTCCCAGGCACAGGTAGAGTGTGAGGGACTCCCTTACTGTTTCTATTTTGATGTGCCCCAGCATGAAACTTTTTAACTACAAGTCTGCTGGAAAAAAAAATAAAAACAGAGTTTAGGGATTTTGGGGATTAGCTGATGAACATGAGGAGGAAAAAGAATCTGGATGGAAATATTTTTGTCACTGCAATGAAAACCAGAAAACATTTCTTTTGGGCTCACAGGAACCATCTCTTCAGGCTCAGCTGGCTCAGGAGCAGGCACAGTGCTGCGCTGAGCCCATCGCAGCACCCCTGGCCCACACAGCAGCTGGGATAACCCCATCCCCCCCCGCCCCCTGCAGGTCCCTGGGCATC
>NW_009715828.1:20342-25111 GCF_000703405.1 Apaloderma vittatum | reverse complement strand
CCCGATAATTAATGTCACCTCGCTGTGGGCTTGCGAGCCTTTCGAGAGTCTGTATCTGCTTATTTCTGCCACGATTAAACGTTTTTGTTGATTAGTGTGTCGGGATGTGGTGGCCAACGCCTTTCTCCTGGAAGTTTCAGCTATCTCACACTTGCAAAAAAAAAATAAAAAATGCATTGAATACATTAGAGTTGCTCCCACGAGCCCCGATCCCCAGTGTGGCGTGGAGAGGGAAGGGAAAGAAAACTCACTTTTCTTTTTTTATGAAGGCGTTGGCAACGTAATTCAGTTGGGTCTTGGTGACACCTAGAAATGCAATAAAATAAAACCTGGGCAGCCTTCAGACAGTTTGAATGGTGACAAACGCGTTATTGCCCATGACATGAAGAACTATGGCTCACTCTTTTTCCAAGGTCACTCCTGAAAACCTGGAAAATTAGGGGAGAGAGTTTGTGCATGTGGCCATCCACACTTGTGGCTTTGTTCACAGGTACCTGCTGCAATGTCACATTTATTCCAGCCCTTTTTAATGTGGAAAAACAGAGGCTTTGGAAATACGTGCAAAAGGGGAAAAGCTCATGGGTGGCAGAAGGATTGAAGAACTTTTTTCCTCATTTTCCCCATCCCTCCACCCCCTTGGGGGCCCCCCAGGGATGTCCTGGTGGTTCCAGCTACGCTGTTGGAGCAGCCTGGGGTGGGTCAGGTCAGGGTTTAGCAGGGATGGTGTATTCCAGGCTGTCCCTGGAGAGGACCTGCATTCACTGCAGAGAGGTGGAGTGGGAGCAGGGGTTAGGAGGCAGCTTGGACAAAGCCAAATCCCTGCCCTGACCCTCCGGCCCCTGCTGCTGTGGCTTCCCCCAGCCTGGGTGGAGTGGGCAGCACAGGGTACGCACCCGCATGGTGTTGCCAGAGGTCAGCATGTACCCAAAGGTGGTTTTAATAAGCTATTTGCAGGTAGGTGTTGTGCAGCAGTGGCCAGAGCCATGTCCACCTCCCAAAAACAGGGAGCAGCCCTGCCCTTGGTAGCACACCTGGGAGGGAGAGACCAGGGATCATCCCCACCTGGGAACCTGCTCACCTGGGACACCTGAGCACCCATAAAAGCCCACACCTGCAGCCTGTCCCTCCTTTTGGGTTCTGCTTCCTTCTGCTCTTTTCAGTGCTGGGGGCAGATGGTTGTATTTTTAGGGCTAATACAAGACTATCTACTTTTAAGCCTTGGATCCTGAGATTTGGAGGTCTTTTTTTTTTTTTTTAATTTTAAATAAGGTGGCAGTATTTCTAGCCTAGGGATTTTTACTAAAGGAAAGAAACCTGAAAGCATGGCCTGAGCTGAAAGTTTGAAGAGGAGTATATAGGATTGCCAAACGTAGGTGGTTTTCTGTTCTAAGTTCTGTGGTTTCTTTTCTTCCTTTGTCACCCCAGGCTGCACCTGGCAGGGTGTTTACACCTCTGAGGTCTGCAATCCTGAGAAAGCCTCTAGAAATTTTGAGAGTAAACTGTGCTCTTCAGCAAAAAAAGGGTGTTCCTCAGGCCACAGTGCTAGCATCCTCTTCTTGGAGTGGGGGTGCTGATATTTTCATAGTTCTTGCTGTCTTGTGAAATCTGCTACTGGGGATAGGTAGAGGCTGAGCTGGGCCTGTGCTGCAGTGTGGGGTCTGTGTGGGGCTGTGATGGAGCTCGCTGGGAGGACCCCTGAACTCCAGCAAGCAGAGGAGGGAGTGTGTGTAAGTGCCAGTCTGGGCTGCTGGGAATGCTGCGGAACTGTGCTGGTTGGTGTTCAAATCCAGCATGGATGGTAAATCGGGGGGGAAAGGTCCCCTTTGGGCTGCAAATATCTAAATAGTGACTGGTTACTGCAGGGAAAAGACTGTAAGCATGTGGAGCTATAGTTGTGTGGCTTTTGTGGGAGCAGGGTGGCTACTTGGGACTGGGAGTAAGGGGCTCCAGCCCTGGGGGTTTGGGGACCAGCAGTGCCACGGAAGGAATGCTCTCTGCTCTCCCTCCCTGATGAGCCTGACGCTGCGTGGTTTGGGATTCAGGGCAGTGGTGAAATGCCCCAGTTTGGCCCCCAGTTGTTTTTCTGCCTTTCGGTGACATCTGATGCGTTGTTGCGAGTTCCCAGAAAGAGGCCCTGATGGAGGATGTCAGGGTAGGAAGAGGAGCTGACCTTGCTATTAAAAGGCAACAGAAATGTTTCAGGCTGCTTCAAGCAGACGTCTCTGAGAAAAAAATTCCCTTGCTCTGCTCCTTGGGCCTTGTGGGCAGCCTTTCTCTGCTAATTGTTCACATGATACTGCATTGAAGATGCTTAATTTATCCTTGCCCCATTGCTGTGTCTGAAAAGGTCTTGTGGAGTTTGAGAAGGGTTTAAGTCCTATTGATCCTTTGTGACTTCCTCCATTCCTAGTCTTACAGTCACACCTAAAGCAGTGGTGCTCTCAGATCAAAGCTGCTTGAGTGGGAAGAGTTTGAGGCCAGATCCTGCTCTGAGTCCAAGGGAATAACACTGAATCAAACTCAACATTACCAGGAGCACCTCTTTAAAGAGGGAACTTCTTGCAAATCTCTGATCCTGCTCTGAGTAGAGCTCCGTGGAGGAATGAAGCCTTGCCATTGCATGGCTGCTCCTCGTAGTGATGGAGAAATGGAGTAATTGTCGATACCAGGAAGAATAAGCTTTGCTTAGAGCTTGAGATGAATGAATGTTTTAAACCCTCTTGGCTTTTGGGCTGAGATCAAATGTGGCATTGCTTTAACATCTGTATCCTTTATCTGGGGAGTGGGAAGATCAATCTTTCTCAATGTAGGGTGCAAACTTAATTTAGATGGGCTCCTCTTCCCCCCCCCCACCTCTCCCCTTCCCTTCCCTGTGCTGTACATTTCTGCTGGGTGAGAAGGGACTGGAAGGGGAGGGGAAGAGGAGGATGAGAATAGCGTGGAAGGCTGTGCTGGGTATTCGGAGAAGGATGGGAACAGTGTTTGTGAAATGCGACTGCGGGTGGACCTGTGCGCTTGAGGACAATATGGGCACAGTGACAGCACAGTGACAGCAACATGTACGGATAGGGCCTGCTCAGAGCAATCGGCTCACCCGGTTCAGTCTCCTCCGAGCTGTTGTCTGCTGAGTTGTGGCTCACGGCGTATCTCAGAATAGTCGAACAGTGTATCTGCCGCAAAGACATAAATCATCCCAGGTGCCATCCACCTGCGCCCCGGCACTCCTCCCGTGCCGCAGGGTGCTGCTCCCGCTTCAGCGCGGGAAGCACTGGGCTGGGAGCGAGCTGACAGCCGGCAGTCACCTGGCACGGGTGGTGGAGGGATTTGGTAGCAGATATCGGAGCTAATGATTTAAATGATTAGCATGAGGAGCACAGGCAGCTGCTATTGACTTCAGCCGAGGTGCTCTTGTTGCTGGGGCTGGTGTTTTCCAGCCTCTCCCTGTGAAGGTGCTGCTGGTGCTGCTAACAGCCATCTTTCTGGTGGTGGGACACGTAGAGTGTGTCAGTGAAGCACCTTACAGAAGCTGCAGGGACAGCTGAAGGCTTTCTGATCTCTGCCTTCAAATGATTGTTGGTGATAAAAGTTCCTTGGGACAGGAACACCTGGCTTGGCTGGTTGAACACCACCTAAGGTGGCAAGCGTGGGTGGACTGTGCTTGGGCTAGTGACCTGTGATGCTGCTGTGGTGACTAAAGCTGGGCAGCAAAGCTGGTGTGCCCCAAGCAGGGAAGACTGGCATAGCTGTGCTTGGTGCAGGAGCTCAGGATGGGCTCTCTTGTGCGGCTTCTGTATCCTCAGTGCATGTAATCTGTACTGGGCTGGAGGCATCAGCTTCACCTTGCCTGTTGCTTTCTGTATGTTGTTCTTGGTCTGTTCTTATGGTCCTTAACGATGACAAGCACTTGTGCAGAAGAGCACCTAATGACTTTTTCCACCCAACAGAGAGAGGAGATGGTATCTAGTAGAGCCCAGGAGCCTTTCACGCATCTGAGCAGCCCCTCAAAGCACGTTGCTCCCGCCTCACACAGGCAGCTGCCAAGGGAGTGGGCAGATGCGATGCCTGTGCATGGAGGGTCTCCAGGAAGGTTCTCTCCCCTTCAGAGACTAAGACAGCTAACGCTGGGAGGCAAAGTGGTTGTGTTTGGCTACTGGAGCTCTTAAGACCCACTGGAGCATCTGCTAGAGCCACTGCTGTGGACAGGATATTGCAGCGGGGGATATTGGAGCCGGTCCACCAGCCGGTTCCTGTGCTGTGTGGATGTGTAATGCACACCAGCACGGTATATACTGTGCAGAGTGTGTGACTGCGGATGCAGTATTTACTTAGGTGTTGAAGGTGAAATGAATCTCTGCTGTTTCCCTCTGGGCTGAATCTTTACCTGCTCCCCCAGGTGAAAGGCAACACTACTTTTCTGGAGCACGGGAACCTCCTCCTGGCACAGTGAGTAGATGTTTCCTGGACTTTAGGAGAAAAGCCCTTTTGCCTTCCACCCACTAATGAAATCTTCCCACTCACTTTCACCTTAATTTCCAAAGGCTGGTCAGGCTGCTGCTGCTCTGCCCCTTTCCCTTGTTTTTCCCGACTGTTCTGGAGCCCAGTGGATGGCTCGAGACAGAAACCTGCCCATCCCACAAAAGCCATAGAAGTTATTCTGATGAGGCTGAAAAAAGCATGAGTGGGGTGGGGGTGTTATAAGGACCCAAAATAGCCATTTCCAGTCCCTCAAGAATGTCACTACCAAGTCAGCTCAGCACACTAACTGCAAA
>NW_009715828.1:11658-20311 GCF_000703405.1 Apaloderma vittatum | reverse complement strand
ACGGTGATACTCTGGAGGAGGCGACTAGGCTGCTGCTCTTCTGCACCGGTGAACTGGGATTGATGGAGCCACTGGGAGCATCCCTCAAGGCAAAGCTTTCCTTAACCCATTGATCTCAACCTTTGCCTATTCTCAAGGCTCCTAAACAAAGCCTATCCTTCATTTGGTAACAAGGCTGCTTTGCCTTTTTTTTTTTTTTTTTTTTTTTTACGAATGGATGGATTTCCTCATAAATCACTTTTTTTCTCACCAAATTAAGAGGGAAGAGAAGGGGAGAAAAGAGAAAACCCCCAGCCCTTGTCTTGGTGACTTGTCATGCCTGCCTTTAATTGACAGGCCATGTTATTAATGTTTTCCAGCCGCCTCTCATCCAGGGCTCAAACCTCGCTTTTAAAGCCCTGTCACGTTAAAAATTGACATGTGTTGACTTTGGCCTGGGAGAAGCTGGGCCCTGGCTGTAGGTAGGAACTGCATGTGTTTAGTCTGGCTTAAGCTTTATTTTCCCCTTTCATCAAATTAGTTCAGCTATATTTTTTTTCTGAAGGAAAGAAAAGAAAAACTATTTGACAATCTGAGGCTCTGGGTTAGAATTGCAACATTCCGTTAAAACAACAAAAAATAGCTTACAAATGTGGGCTGCAGTGAGCTGGGTGGAAATGGGGCCACTGGAGCAGGGCTGGGAAAAGCCACTGCAAGTAAACAACAGCCCCGAGGAGGTGCACAGAGATTCCTCCCGCAACCCCACACCCTGGTTGTTTGTTTGATTTGTTACACTTGTGGTAGATGCATTCAGCCTTGCTAAAATTAATGCTATCCTGACTGCATCAGGGTTGTTTTGTTGTTTTTTCCCACCCATGCAACAGCCTTGCAGCAGGTACCTGAGTGCTCCACCCCAAAGCTCAGCCAAGGGTGTTCTGCAAAGCCAAGAGGGTGAGCACCAAACTGAACTGTGGCTGCAAAGCTAAGGAAATCCTGCTTCTTGCCCATTAAGTACCTGGGATCAGGAGCTATGTGGCATATTTCTCTGGGATCGCAGTTAAGATCCAAACTGTGTCCATCAGGGATGCTCCTGCCCACAAATGCAGAGTGAAGAAGCTCCCACACACTGTGGAGAGAGTGTCCAGCTTCTGCTGCCCCAGGATTTTACTGACACCTTAGTGTCTCACTCCAGGAGACATCTGCCCCTTTCCTGGTGCATTTACCCAGGTGCTTCAGGGTTAAATGCACCTAAGATGTCAGTAGGATTGATTTAACAAGTAGGAGGTGTCCCCACCCCCAAGTCATTGAGGACCAGGGAAGCACCAGCTGCTGTTTTGGTGCCAAATGGAAAGAGAGCTGAAAGCTCGGGAAGTTACTAATGTGTTTGTGTGACCATCCTGCCTGTGCTGAATCCAACCCTGCTCTGCCCCGGGTGGATGAGAGACACCGGCCCGGGGCTGGAAACAGTGAGAGGGGGAACCTCAGCTGGGGCTTCCAGGAGGATCCATGGGTGTAGAGGGGTCTCCACTCCTGCCTCCTCAAGAGTGTGGCAGTGGTGTGTCCCCATGCCCCCATCAGGGTTTCTCCTGCAGTGCCTGTGGACAGAGGAGCAACGGGGCTGAGCATCTGCTGCCTGGTCAATGCTGTGTATGTGCAGAGCCAGTGTCACTCCTGTAAGTAGTGACCACCCTGTTGTACCTGGACACTGCAAGAGACATGGAAACAGGTAGAGAAGGATCCTTATTTGCCCTGGGGCACATTGGAGACAATCTATTTTGCCTCCTGAAAGGTCCCGCAGGTGGGTGCTGGCTTAATACCCCCCTTATAGCAATTCTCGTGCATCCTTTTTTACTGCATCTCACAGTGGTGTTTCTGTGTGGGATGCCCATAACACTCATGTGTTCTCACTGCCCAAGTGCAGTGCCAGCCCTGGGACCCTCAACCTGGATTAACCCCCTGGTTTTTGGCCATATGGCTGGACAAGAACAGGTCCCACCTGTGATGCTGGCTGCCTCACAGGTGTCACTGCAAACTGGGGTGGGGAGGGGCTGGAGGATTCCTGCCTCCCTGATGGACCCATAATGAAATAGTTGTGTCCAGGGAAGTGTGGAGAGATTTGGCACTGAGACCTCTTCTGCTGGCAGTTGTGATCCCTTTCCGAAGGGCCCATCTGGGCAGCCCCTATATGCACAATGACCCGTCTCCTCACATGGGGGCTGAAATATTTTGTAACAGCTACTTTTGTAACATTAGCAAAATCAAAGCAAAACGTGTAAAAAGTCTCATTAAGACACCTTTAACTTCCCTTGTTTCAAGACAAAGTGTCTTTGCCTGCAGGCAGGTTTTGGGTTTTCTGCAGGCCGTGGGAGACTATTGGATTACAGAGAGCACAGAGCCAGATTTTGCTCTCTTTGGGGTAAAGGCTTTTTCTAATCAGGATCAGTTTAATTCTGTTATCTGAATTATTAGCTTGGCTCTGTTTCTGGCCTGTGCAGGAAGGAGAAGAGGGAAAACAGCCTGTTGCTGGAGGAGGGGAGGTGAGTGGGGAGAGGGTCTGAGCCCCGAAGGGCAGAGCCTATCTCTGCACTCAATCTGCTCTTTGCTTTGCAAAAACCCCCTATTTGTGTTCTAGATGATGATGGATGGTGGAAGGTGTGAAAGACACCAAGGGCTTTACAGCTACAGATCAAATCTCACTGCATGGTTCTGCCATAGATGAGCATCAACCTGATTTACTGACGGGGAAACTGAGGCATGGGGCAGAGATCAGGGACATGGAGCTGTGGTGCTGGCAGTGCTGGGCTGCCCTTGCCTGCAGAGAGGTAAGATGAATTCCTCATTAAATGGAGGAGACGCCAAAATCCCTCCTTTCCTTCTGGAAAAAAACAGCATCTCTGCATCCTGGCTCATGTGTCAGGGGAGGGTGTTTGGGCCTTACCACATCCTTGCTTTGAAAAGGATACTTTTTTTCCCTTTCCTTCTCCCCACCTGCCCAAGAGTAAGGTTGTGTATGGAAATCTGAAGTAGTGTTTTCCATATCATCCCTCCGACATCCTCACTCCCTGTGTCATGGGTCCTGTCTGTGGTCCCTATTCCCAAGTTGATCTGGATGCTTGTGCTCCAGACATGCAGAGTCCTGCTGCTTCCAGCTGAGGTCCCCCAGGGAGCATTTTGGCTGCTCAGAGGGCACCAGGCAGCAGCAGTGACAAATAAGAACTTGGTGGGTGTTGCTGATAGCATCGTAAGGAGAGTGTGATGAGGAGCATTAGCGTGGTGGTGCTGAGAAGGGCTGGCCTTGGATGAAGGGGCTGTGCAACGCATCCCGAGAGGCCGGTGACTGAGGTTTGGGTTATCCTTACCTCCAAGTGGGGTAGTCTGGACTGAGGCGTCAAAGGAAAGCTGGTGCTTGCTTTTTTGTGGGGAGCAAGGAGCTCTGCCTCTTGCATGTTCCCAGGTAGTTCCTCAAAACGAGGAGCAAATTGTTAGCATGGGGCTGACCCCATTTTTGTTTCACTCAAGCAGTTTTGGGGAGAGGGGAGCCTTGCTTCAGCCCATGAGCTGGATACCTGTTTGTCCAGGCGTGGCACTAAGACACCTGAAATGGAACGAGGCTGGCACAGGTGGTGTGGTCAGCATTAGCCAAGCCACTGTGGCACTGTTGGGGTGGCTGAGTCTTACAGGAGCACGCAAGGACTTCAGAGCACCCGATTTAAGCCAGTGAGCAAATCTACAGGGAGAGGCTCCCAGTGTGGGGTCATCCTGGGTCTGAGCTGCAAGGGCGGCTGTAGGCTGCAAGGATGGTCCCAGCAAAACAATGGGAGACGCTGGAAGAGACAAAAATAAGGTGATGGGTGAAGCCAGTGCTGGGAGTGAGCATCTGGGAGTCAAAAGCCCATCTGAAAAAGGGAAAAGAGAATTTATTCCAGCTGCCTCTGAGGAGAGGGGCTGATTAAGACTGGGTTAGGTAGCCCCGCAGCCAGGCTGGCTGTGCACCCTTGGGAGACCTCAAGCTTTTTCCTGCACTGCTAACATCTGTCCAGCAGCTGAGGTGTTGACTGCTGCCAAAGAGCGCTTTCAGAGCAAGAGACTGAAAAAAACCCCAGCATAATGTGTCTTCTTCCTCATGCCAAGGGGAAAATGGCTCCTCAGGTGTATTTAACCTGGGCAAGAGGTAACTGAATGAGACCTTCTCCATCTCAGGGCAGTTAGATGACTGCTTAGTAAACTCTGCTCTTCAATTATGCTCAGGGCATGGTTGTTCTGAGGTCTGAGACCAGGTAGGATTGAGATGTGTTGGCAGATCTGGGGAAAATGGATAAACTGCAAAAGAGCTGGGGTGTCCTTAGTAGATCTACCACTAAGTCATATCTTAGAGGTTTTTAAAAAGAGTTCCTTGACACACATGAAGAACAAGAGAACCCTAATTGATATGTCTTCATCCCATCAGATTTGGGGACAAAAGACCTGCGTGTACCCTGGACGGGCCAGACCTGGGGTGGGAGCAGGGAAATTAGGCACAGAGCAGAAGGATGATGTGAATAGCCTTGGGTCTGGCCCATCAGTGGTGGGGGACCTCATGACTGGACCTATATTGGTCAGCATGTAGGGGTCTCATATGTGACATAGCTCAGCTCCAAGAGGATGGAGGCTGATGTGATGTTTTTGGCTTTGTTCCTTGCTGGCATAATCAATCTTCTGTAAGAGATGCTCTTTGCTCAGTATTTCTGACATTATCTCATCCCCACTGTCAAGTGCAGGCTGAAAAAGTGTCTCAGGACTTTAATTTTCGGCTACTTAAGCCTTGAGTGTCTTTGAAGCTTTGACTCCATACTTTCCTCCGCACCCACATCTCCTTGCTGGTGAGTGGCTGTTGCACAGGGAAGCAAGCCCATGTTGTTGGTAGCCTGCACCTGCAAGGTGCTCCTTTCTCTGGGGTCTGGTTTTTTCTATGGAGTCTTTTAGGTTCCCCACCTTGAAGATTATCTATTTCCTCCTAAATCAGTAGCTGATGATTTCCTGTCTGAGTCCAGGAACACAGTGATCCTGGACTCTGCTTTCCTTGGCCTCCTTAATCTGTTGGAATTGACAGGCTGGTTCTTTTGCTGGCCCCATTTCTTTTTTCCAAAGAAGGTAATTTTGTGGGGACTGCTAGTTTTCCTTTAGGATTGTGCTGTGTATTAAGATCGAGGGTTGTGAGACGCAATGCCGATGTGTGTGCTGCTGTTGAGAGTCAATGTTTCTTCGGGCCACTGCTGTGGTCTTCTGCTGTGCAGCTGCTGACCAGGTTGCATGAGGTACTGGCTGGCCCGGTGTCTCTGAACATCTCCACCAACATCTTTTAGCCCAGTTCACATACCCTGAAGTTCCTTTTCCTCTTCTAGAAAGATGACAAGATGGGAGATGGTGTGAGCTCAGGCCATGGGAGCTTTCACCCTCTGGCACAAGCCACTGAATGTGGGTGACAGGGATGGTTCTTCCCAGGGCTATCAACTGAGATAGCCCAGAGCCATTCACCACAACTGGACAACTTCTCCATTGCACTTCAGCAATGCTTCTTCCTCAAAGAGGTTGGTGCCACCTCAAGTCCTGTCTTCCAGCTGCTTCTCAGCGAGCGCGGGTTGGGTCTGCAGCTCCCATTCAGGTGTTCTGAGGCGTGCTACTGCCCACCCATGGGAGAGAGACCTTCTCCCAGCTGCTGGGGGTGGGCAGAGCTGTGAGTAAGCCTACTGGACTGCTGTGCTTCCAAAGGTGGCTTGTACTGGCTCCCCTCACCCCAGGGCACCTCACTAAAATAACTGCTATGGAAAGAGATTTGTTGACTTTTTTTCTTTTCCTTTTCTTTTTCTTTCTTTTTTTTTTTTTTTTTTTTTTTTTTTCTTCCTGTGCTCAAACTTCCCCAGACCTCCACAAAAGGCTCTGGCATATCATCCTACAGATGTGGCATAGAAGCCCTGGTTGCAAAATATATCCGGCACGGCAGTTGGTAGTGTTGTGCAATCTCCATCAACTTACGGAAACCACTGTGAGATACTATTAAAGAGGGGCTCCGGCCCCATCCATCACTCCAGCCGCAGTCACGTGTCCCACTGTCAGGCAGAAGGGCACAGGCAGGCAGCACAGAGGCTATAGGCACCAGGAGAGCTTTCCCATGCATTGGGTGTTCTTGTGTAGGGGTGGATGGGATGTGACCTCTCTTGGCACCCTTTGCTGTTCAGACCAGATGTGTTGCATTGCCACTTATGTCCTACCATTAAATATTCCTCTTCAGTATCTGTCAGCACCACTGGTTTCATGCCAGAGGTCAAAATCAGGGTGACTGTGAATGGCCATGCAAAGCTCAGGGGGAATCATGGCAGAGATGATGGTTATAGCAGCTCTGAGAGGCTAGATATGGGATAGGAGTGTGAAAGTCCACTGCTCAGATCTCAACATATTTCCTTTTTCTTAACCCAGCAGAGACCTTCCTACAGGCTCTGTGGCCCAGGCTGTCCCATGTGGTAGTCAGTGCAGTGTGGTCAGTAAGACTGTCCTAGCATGGGACAGCCTGTGCCACCAAATCTGATACTAGCAAGCATGTGTGAGAAGGAGCTGTGGTGGCCAGAGAATCGAGGAGAAGAGTGTTCAGGTCAGAGGATGCTGTAAGTACTTAAAGCCAGAGGAGGGAAGGGGATTGCAGGAATAAGTGCATCTATGCTGTTCTTACGCATCTGACTGGCTTTTTTACAACTAAAAGGGAGCCCTTTGGATGAGCAACACCAAATGGGGAGCAGGACTGTACCTCCCTGTGTGCATAGAGGCTCCTGGAGGCAACAGCTAGGCTGGAAATGGGGAATTCTCCTGCCTTCCTATCCCACCTCTCTGTACCCTGGAGCTCTTGCTAGTGACCCTCCCAAATAAGTAGGGCCTTGACTGCAAGGGGAGGGACACTTGTGCAACAGCCCAGGTCTCCTGATTGGTAATAACATCAAGGACTGTGGGGATGGACTGGAAACCTTCACCCACAGGCAGGCTTGGCAAAGGGCTGTAGGACACAGGTCTTGCCAGCCGTATCCATCCCTGTCTTTGGGGCACCTTCCCCACCAAACCCAAGAGCTCTGGTAGACACTGCAGAGCACTGGGAGGGGACACAGAGCCGGTGCGAGCAGCTGTCCCTCACCCATCACTGATGAACCCCACTCAGCAGGGTGGAGTCTTTATCACTGTGGATTTATTGCATGGCACATCCTGGCCCAGCTCACCCTCTCCTCCCAAGCTCCCTCTTGCCCATCTTGCTCTCTGCAGGCATAATAAATTCCCAAGGTCTGCCCAGGAGAAATTGCTGCTGCTCCATTACCCTGCTGTCAGCATCAGCTGCACTTGGGAGAATCACGCTCCGCATCAGAAAATAATAAAGGCAATATTATGAGCAGAGGGGAGAGGAGATTAAAAAACCTCTTTAAAGAGCCTTCTGGTCCCCGTGCTGTTTATTGCACATCATGACTTTGGTTATATTTGTTGTCACTGAAGTTGGACTTTTAATTTTCCTCTGATCGTCAAGTGACTGGTTTGTAATTTCCCTATGGCTCTGAGGATTAAAAAAGGCTGTTTTCTTAAAGTACCTGTTGCTTCCTGAGATCAGCTAGTGATACTTTCTCTGCTAGTTGAAGTGCTAATGAAATCCTTTATTTAGCCAGCCCACAGTCAAGGCAGGTACTGAGTCCAGCCTTGAGGCTGAACCAAACTTACAGCGGCAGTGACAGAGCTGCTTGGGGAGGACTTTATCTCCTAGCACTGGGCTAGTTCTGTTCTCCTTGGGATCTTGCTGTCATACGCACATTTATCCAGGCTTTTTTTTTTTTTTTTTGTGGTTTACTTTCCAGGGTGTTTTGGTCAATTTTCACCCTTAATGCCTTTGGCTAATGAGCCTGCTGAATTTCACAGAATGGTTTTTGTGGATTGACACATTTGTGTTGTGGCTTGGCAGCACTATAAAGGGAAGGTATTTAAGTTCTCCAGCCAAAAATGCCAGCTCCTCCACCCTCATGCCAAATACTTTATCTGTGATAGGATTATTTTTTGTGTGGGTTTTTTTTTTTTTAATTAATGGCTAACTGCATATATAAATCCCATGAGGTGCAGAAGTGATGGGTGTTGGTACCGTGGAGCTGTCGTTGGCTGATGCCACAGCAAGGGCTGTGCAGATGCGTGGCAGCCCTGTCCCTGGAGACCATGTGGTGCCCAGCCCTGACTGAGAGCAGGACTATTGCTGGCACTCGATCAGCTCAGTTCTGGCTTTGCCTAGTCAAGTCCTGCAAACCTTCAAGGACAGGACTTCTCACTCCCTAGGGGGTGTCATCTGGCTGCTGCACTCTCATCCTGCTGATGGCAAGAAGGAGCAGGTAAGGAAGAATGTGATGTTGCCCGTGCAGCTCCTTCAGGGGCAGCACTAGGGCATGGGGCCATGGCAAGCACCATCAATGTGAGGGCCTGGTGAAGAAAGATGGACCATGACAGATGCAGTTGCTGACATCTCTACACAGCAGAGCTGCTGCAGGCACTGCTGTGATGCCCAATACATGTGTCTGCATGGGGCTTACTGGCCAAGATGAGAGTGAAACCAGACCTGGGCTGTGCATGCACTCAAAGGGAGTTGGAAGGGAAAACCCTCCTCAGGTGCTACCACTTCTTTTTGGTT
>NW_009715828.1:7618-11627 GCF_000703405.1 Apaloderma vittatum | reverse complement strand
CCTACCCATCTACCACCTTTCCAAAGGCAAAGAGGTTGCCTGGCTTTGCTGGATATAAGCCCATGTCCAGTCCCTTCTCCTTTTCAGCTGCTGCTCAAGTGCCACCACGGAGCTCCCGTGGTGGGAAGAGAATGAAGCTCTGCCTCTCTTCTGGTCTATTCCTCCTCCTACCAGTCTTAGGGAGCTGGGTTTGGGACTTCCCCACTGAACAGGTCATGTTGGCACCAAAAATTAAAATAATTAAAAAAAAAAAAATCCACGTGTTTCTAAAGGAAACTCCAGGCTGAGCTTTCCCAGCTGGAGGGTAGGAGACGGTTGCTTTGTAATCACTCCCGGCTTACTGTTGAAAACATCTTGGTCAGATTTTTATCAGTGCCTGAACAGGAACAGCCTTGAAGGACCGTCTCTGGGGAGATTAGGTGGTTGCCTAGTAAAGTGTGAGATGCTCCTGCCCAGCCAGCTGAGGTGAGTTTTAAATGACACTGATTTGTTGTCTGGCATCCCTGGTGTTTGGTGGCAGAGCCTGGTGGTCATTGTCTCAGCCAGGGAAGACTACTAGCTGTTGGGAAGTGCCCACAGTAGGGTGTAAGCCTGTGGTTCACTCCTGCTTGTGATATCAAGAAAGGGCTGGGGATGCCCAGAAGGCAGGTGGGATGAGCTTGCCCATCCTCAGAATGGGATGGATGGAGATAAGGGCAAGAAGGCTTGGGGCTGCCCTGCGGGAAAAGGGCTGATATTAGGGATGAGACTTGAGCTGCAAAGATGGAACCATGTAGGGACCTGACAGGGAGATGTCTCTTCTGCAGAAACAGAGTCAAGGTGAGACCAGGTGGTGTGAGAGGACCTGGGCTGGAACTGGTGAGATTTGATCTGTGGCATTTCTAAGCAGCTTTGGGGCTAAGGTGGGTCCGGAGGAGGTTACAGCATCTCCCAGAGACAGTGATCAAGCTTAGGAGAGAAACCTGGCAAGAGGAGGTAGGTGTTGAAGAGGAAGAAATTACCGATCCAGACTGCGATGGTTGTATGATGGTCATGAAGGAGACCGAGCCAGTCCACCAGGAGTGAGCTAGGGTGTGGGACCTGGGTGATGGGAAGCAGGATGGGATGGAAGGCAAGGGTAATGAAGAGCTGTGCTTCCACCAGGCAGTCAGCACAATTCTGAGCCCAAATCCTGCAGAGATGAACCCTCTGCTTGGCTGATGCAAAGCAGGTAGGGAGTGTGCTGGATAATATCCATGGAGAAAGCCTGCCTCAAAATCCCAGGCACCAAGCAAGATGAGTTGGCTTGCAGTCACCATGGCCTCAAAAGCCAACATCATCTCTCACTGCTCAGGATTGTGCCATTCCTTCCCTTTGCCTTCACTGTTCCATTCCCTTTCATATTTCCAAGGAAATAAAATAAGCCCTCTGCTCCAGCAGCAGCACAAACCAGAGGGGAAGGGGGAGAGTGAGGCCATGGCTTGCACCAGCCCTTTGCCACCTGCGCAGTGCTGGGGCTGTGCTGGGAGTGCTGGGCAGCACCTGAGGTTTCCAGTAAGGCCGGGGCCATGGCGGGGGGCAGGGATGGGGCAGGAAGCGTGCAGCAGGCAGCAGGAAGCTGGCGGCTGCGCCGCCTTTTTACCCAAGTCACGCTTCCTGCGGCGTGCCGGGAGCACCTCCGCCCCGAGCAGTGCCTGCCACTGGGCTGGATGTGGCCCCAGGGCTGAGGGGACCCTGCTCTTGGGCATGGCAGCAAAGCAGCACTTGGTGGCTTCAGTCCTCAGTGAGGGATGCAGCCCAGCAGCTGCCCTGAGGATGTTCCAGGCACAGGTCCAAGCTGTGGTATTTCTGGTGATATTCACACCGCAACAGGGAGGTTTTTATGTTGAAGTGAGATGAGAGCTAACTGCAACAAACAGTAAACAGCACGTGTGTCTTTCAGGTGACCTTGGTGTGGAAATGAGCGGTGCCCCATGGCAATGAGTCCCAGATGGAGCCCCATTCCCCAATGGCAGTGTCTGTTTCTTCTCTCCCACTGCAGGCTCATCCCAGCACATCTTCTCCATACCACGCACCTGTGCTGCCCGGAGATGTCCTGTCTCTGTGTCCACCTCCACTCTGCACCTGCTGGAGTTTGGACCTGGAGAAACTCCAGCTTCTGCGTGTTAGGACAGCTGTCAACAGACTCATCCCTAAAGGACAGCATTATTTCTTCTCCTCCATCCACCTGTGGCCCACAGCAAGGCCATGACCAAGAGAGGGGCTTGTTACGGCATCCCCTATAGCTGGGATTTCCCCGTTTCCTCCCGATCCTTGCAACCCAGGTAGGGAGATGAGACTTGCAATCATTCTCGCAAAACCTCTTTTACGCTTTTGTTTTTGGGTTATTTCCTGTATTTTGGGTTATTTTTTGGTTTTGGGTTATTTCCTTTGTCAAGTTGCTTGTGCTTTAGTCAGGAGAGACTCAACTGTTTAATAGTTATTGTGATTCCCTTTGCTTTCCTCCTAGATATCTGCAATTCTCCCTTGCCGATAGATGGTTCTGTTAATCAGTGTGCCAGCTGAATAAGCCTAGACTCTACGCTGGCACAACAGCACTTCTCCAAGAGGGTTGTCAGCTTTGTTCTCCTCTGACAGACCACAGGTGGGTTTAATCCTCAGCAAGATGCTTATGTCCAAGTTTACTCTTGCACCAGGAAGTCCATCCAGTGGTTGTGCCACAAGAAACGCAGCCAGGACATCTTGCAGTAATGCAAAACTGGTGCTGCCCTTGGTTGCATTGTTGCTGCTCTGTTGCCCTGTCCTTTCTTTCAGCCTCTGGGTGGGACTCCCCTCTCAGGGTGCTAGGGAGGTGTTTGTGGCCATTCAGGATGGTGCTGAGCATTTTCGGTGACAGTGTGAGCAGTGGGATGGTTGCAGGAGCCACTGCTTTGGAGTTAGGCTGGCACAGCTGGCAAAGGGGTGGGTACAAGCGGTGAGGAAAGTCCCACTGGGCAACTTTTTTGTATAGAAAGGAGGTCCTGGTGTTCCTGTTTAAAGCTGACTCATGCTAGCGCGGCTTAGGGGTGCAACACAGAGCAATTGAAGCCTCACAGTTCACAGCAGAGAAAAGCTTCTTATTAACAACCAATGCTGTGAGGCTAGTGCCAGATATTTGCTATGCTCAGAAAACTTTTTTTTTTCTGCTCTCTCTCATCCTAGTACAAATCTACCCTAGTGAATGCGGCAAGCTGCAGGGCTTTTCCAGCACAGCTCTCCCATAGAGAGGGTCAGGCTGGTTCAGTCTGAAAACCCCCAGTACTCTTTCCTTGGCAGTCCCTGTGCTGGGAGTATAAACCTGCCAGCCTAAGCCTGGCCCACCAGCAATCTCTCTGATGCCCTGGCTACCTTTCGCAGCACACCTGGAAGCAGACTGACCCTGTTTGAAAGCCGAGCCCTATCTGTGAGCTTCCCCAAGCCCCTCCAGCCTCAGCCCAGGGGCTTGGATGGCTCCGAGGCGGTTTGCAGCGCGCAGTGTGACCGTGATCCCCGTGTCCTTGCCACCTCAGCCCAGCAGCAAGCCCCGCTTGCTAAGGAGCCCTCTCCCAAAGCAGCTTTCCTCCGGCCGGTCCCCTCCTGGGGGGGTCAGCCCCGCCGCCGTAGGAAGCGGGACCGCGGCTGGCGGCTGCGGTTTCCCGAGCGACTGCTTTCCCGGCCGAGATTGCAGGGCTGGAGTAATGAGTTCCGCAGCCCCACAGGGAGCAGAAGGGAGCGCAGCGGAGCCGGCCGTGTTTCCAGGGAAGGAAATCCCAGCGCTTCATCGCATCAGCTCCGCATCATCGCGGGCAGCGAGGAGCAGGAAGCACTTGTTAGGAAGGAGCGAGGAAACGGAGCCGCTGCCTTCGGCCCGAGCGCACTTTTTAGGACCGGAAAGTGGGAGTAGGAAGGCGTAAAAGGGCTTTGAGCTTTCGCAGAGGATTGCAAAGGGCAAAGGGTGAGGGGAGAGGGAACAAACACCGGCTCGGGGCGGGGGGGGCCGGCGGGGGGGTGG
>NW_009715828.1:2968-7601 GCF_000703405.1 Apaloderma vittatum | reverse complement strand
TTAAATAAGAAAGGCTCGTCTCCATGCCTGTTAGGTTAACTCAGCAGGGTTATTGCAAAAGCAAATTCCTCTCAGCAAGTGTAATTAGGGGGCCGGAATTCCTCTGGTTCCTTGCCCTCCCTGTGAATCCTGCTAAAGCCATCAGGTGAGGACACAGGGCGAGGGGGGAACACGCAAGTACTGTGCAATAACAACCCCATTCCCGGCGTGGCAAGGATTTCATATCAAGGCTTGATGTTTTTCTCTTTCATTATTCCAGAGTGGAAAATACACATTCAACAAAACAGGCTGCCTCTCCGGGCTGGGCTGCTTCCCCCAGGTCAACACACTCATGTGGTTCAGGCAGGGCACCAGCACACGGGATTTGGGAGGTCCTGGATGGTGCTGCTGGCCTGTCAGTGATCTGCCTCGTCTTCCTTGCCAAGGGGTGTGTGGTTCTAACCCAGGACATCACTGCAGCAGCACGGTTTTGGGCTCACCTGGCACATGTTGCTGCGTTTGTGCCAGTGCTGCCTACACAGGCAAAAGAGGATACTCGTGGTGGGTGAGCACGTGGAGATGTGTCTCTCCTGGTACTGGGGGACACCAGGTACCTCTGGAAGCATGAGGACACTGTGATTTATGTGGCATGGGTGGAAGGGGAGAACCTAGAGCTGGCTGGAGGGGATGGAGGGCATGGATGGAGGGTGAGGGGTTGGGGGAGGAAATGCAGGGGGAGGAGAAAGGGTGAGCCTGGGACTTTAAAGAGCAATTAGTCAAAGCTGAATTGTTTTGCTAAACTCTTAATGAAAACAAAGAGTGGGGCATGGCCCAGATGGTGCCAGGGGATCAAATAAATGTCGCACTCAGGAAGCAGCTGCTACTGGGAATGTTTCCTGCCAGCCCTGCTGCTGCTCACAGCCACTTTTATTATTTGTTATTTTTCAGGACTGCAGCTGGGGTTTCCCTCCAGCTGTGTGGAAATATGCTTAAGGCTGGTCCATATTAAGAGGCAAAAGGCCTGCTAGGGCTTGTCCCTGGCCTGTGGCATCCCTGGGGCTTGCAGCCTCCCTGCCCAGCATCTGTGACTGCCCTTGTCCATGGCAAGTTCTCTGATGGAGTGGTCTTGACTTACGGCTCCCACCCAGCCTGGCCCGGATCGTAAGTTGTGTGCCTTTATCTTGTGTAGGATTTTATCCAAGTGCAGTATCCCGTTCCATCACCCAACCCAAGTATTTGCCAATGGGGGTTCGACCTGTTGCTGTTCCATGTGGTTGGTGTGAATGATGAGAAATCAAGAAATGTTGGGTGTTGTTTTTGTCTGCCCGCTGCTTTTTTGTGCTAAATAGATGTTTTCTTTCTCTAATCCCAAGGGTTAAAATACTCTTGGTATTAGGGAAAAAAAAGTATAAATCACAACCAAACCAAAACTCCCTCAATTCCAGCAGCTGGGGTTTAAGAAAAACACCAAAGCCAGCTAGATTATCTCACTAGCCATGAGCTGGCAACCAGGGGCATTGGTCACTAGGAGAGCTGGGACAAGGTAGTTGAGAAGGCATGTGTGGACCAAGCAGATCATGGAGACTGGTGTCCCTTTGATGGAGGGATGGTGGCTGAATGGAGGGGGACTGTGCTCTGTCTCCCACAGTGGCTGCACTCATCCAGACCACAAGCAGCCCCTCTGCTCCCTTTTGTTTTGCGGGAACAAGAGACCTGACTGTCTCATGCACACTTGTTCTGTGCACATCAGTTATGAAAGCTCTGGTCATGCCAGTCCCAGATTTTCTTGTCTGAAAGTGTGTATGCAAAGAGCTGACCTGGTAGACAAAAGGGCTTGTTGTGGCTACCAGGAGGGCAAGAGCACAATACGTACTCAGTGCCTCATTAGCCATCAGAGACTCTACCTGAGACTGCACCTTTGTGGTGCAAAGCGGTTGGCAAGCTGGCTTTGTAGGGCAGCTGCTCCCAGACTTATGTGTCCTTAAGATATGAGGAATGAGGTTGAGTTAGTGTATATTGAAGTATTTTATTGGGAGACCAGATGTAGGGGCCACTCAGATCCCTGCTGAGGAATCGTGTGCTCAGCTCCTGCCCCTTGTTTTTTACAAACAGCAAACATGATAACATGGAACCTTATGGTGCAGCCTGATCTCTAGAGCATCTCATTTTCCACCCGAGCCCTTCTCTGTGTGCCCAGGAGCGTGAGCATGGATGGTTTGCTGAGGCTCAGGGCTGGCTTTTATCCAGTGTCCCCATCCAGAGTGAGGTCGGATAGCTGTGAGCAGGCTGTTCCACTGTTCAGGGATGAGAATTGCCCCATATAGCATGTATGGAGACCCCGCGAGTTCCCAAATGAGGCGAAGGAGCTGGACAAAGGGAAGCAGCCATGGCGCAGTTGGCACCGGGTAGGATGGTGCAGGAAACCCTGCCGTGCCCAGGGTTTGGAGCACAGCCCCAGCGCTGTGGCCTGGTGCGCTGGCAGGGCAGGACTGTGGATATTGAGCCGAGTCCCAGGAGAATTGCTCCAGCCAAGCTGTCGGCTCCGGCCCTTGTGGCAATTCGGAGGTGACTGCTGGGGGTTTCGGGCTGGGTCAGGGTGGGGGGCTGTTTCCCGGCTGTGATGGCCAAGGCTTTGCCAACTCACACTGGAGGTGCCACTTCCCTGCCCGTCATAGCGTGTCCCGGGATTTGCAATTACGTCCTCAGAGCTGTTTGATCCACTAAAATCGCAGCTGATCAAAGGGGCAGTTTACGAGAACAAAACACTGGGTGACTTCCTCTGGTGGTGCGAGAGGCAGCCTTTTGGAGGCGAGATACATGAAGAGAAGAAGTCTTTTAACTACTGAATGTCTTGGCTCCTCACACAGCTGATTCTGTGGGATAGCTGTGCTACACAGCGGGCAGAGTGATCGGGGTTTTAAAAAAATAGATAACGTGTATATATTCTCGTAGATTACATTGGATTTCTGCTTCTACACATGTTTAAAAGAATGTGAATGTCTGCACATCCAAGGCTTGTGAGCAAGCTTGGCTATTGTAACTCAAAAGCAAAAGCTCATCTACTGAACAAGCTCAGAGCAAAGGCCCAACAGACTTAGGGTTTGCACGTCAGTTGGGGAGGGAAATGGTGGCAAATGAGTGGGCACTTGCCAGCCAGCCACCCTATTCCTTCTGGTCCCATGTTTCTTTCAATGAACATTTTGGTTGTTAACGTAAGATTTGATTATTTTTGCTTGGACAGAGGAGGAAAGAGGCGGCTCACTATGGCTGTCCTGCAGCAATAAGCATGCAGTAGTGACCACATGTTACTCTCCTGCCTGAGATGTGGAATGCCACCGGCATGGGAAGAGGCTTGTCCCAGGTAGGTGCTGCTGAACTGGATCCCCTGTGGTCCCTGTACTGAGAGACCTTTCAAAGCTTCCTGACCCTCTTTTTGACTTATCTAAGTACTGGGAGGTTTGCTGTCAAATAGGGACCATGTTGAGCATCATTTCCAGAAGCTGAAGCATTCTCTGGGATGGTTGCACCAACCCTGATGGTCTGGGGAGTGGATGGGTGGGTTTTCTAGAGGCACTGCATGGCAGTGACCCATGCCAGAGGGAGTTCCAGAGCAGAGCTCCTGAGAGGAACCTTTCTGTGCTGGTCTGCGCGTTACCAGAACATCAAACTGCTGAAAACTGAATCGGTCCCTGTGCATGTGAGTGGGAGGAGATGGGCAGAGAGTGGAAAGTCACCGGGTGGTGGGAAGCATTAAAGAGGGCTGGGCAGAGGGATGCTGCCCACCTGCTCTCTGGAAAAAGCCTGCTCCCCAGGTAGAGGAGGAAGCTGGCAGTGACATATGGTCCGGATGTCACCCTGCAATCAGGGAAGCTATTTATAGGTCACTAATTGATTAGGACAGCCACAGCAGGAGGAAATGACTTTCAGGAGTGACGGAAAACTACAGTGCTCAGCTGGGTTTGGAGAGGTCTTGGGGAGAGCAGAAAGTCCAGAAATGTTGAAAATGTTTTGGAAAGAGGCATTTTGCTGGGATGATGCCTCACTTGTGGTACGGCCTGAAGAGAAGTTGTATACCTGCCTGTGCTGTTTGCAGGGGTTGCTCAGGAGGACAGAGCTGCCTTTGGTCTGCGAAGCCCTGTGGAAATGCTGGTGGCTGTACTCTCTGCTGGGACATGGGGTGGAGCTTTTAACTCTTTTCTGTAGCCATCCCACAATGGGCTTTCTAGCTCTTCTGAGCTTCAGTTAGAGGCTTTGTTCCTAGGAGGGGATCTCAGGATTAACTTATTAAAAGCTAGTAAGTAGAACTGACACCAGCTCAGAGAACACCTTAAATACTTGTTGATGTTCTCCTAGGTGGGATGCTTTTCTTCCCTGACTTCTTGAGCTAGATGTGTTCCCTCCAGCCAGGGGTTAACCTCACTGTTGGCCATTGGGTTACTCAAGTCAGAGCAATTGTAGCTTTATTTTACAGCCTGGAAGATACCAAGTTGATCCCAAGAATAAACCTGGGCAATGACATGTGCCTGTGACAAGGAGGAGTCCCTTTTCTAGAGGTCCTGATGTGAAATTCCAGCGTTCAGGGATACAAATAGTGAGAGGCTGGTCCTGGTCATGCTGGGGCTGCCCCAGGCGAGTGTGCTGAGCTGGTGTGAGC
>NW_009715828.1:287-2937 GCF_000703405.1 Apaloderma vittatum | reverse complement strand
AATGCACTGTCCCTGAGTCTGCTCGTTTGGAAATGGTGCTCTTTTCAACGGTTCTGTTATCAGATGGAGCATTTCCTTCATCAGTGTTAATATCCATGTAGTGAAACAATGAAAGGGCTTCCTATCAGTTCCAAATAGGACGTGAAAAGCTCTCAGCGTTAAGAGTAGAGGATGCTGGAATAGGGCAATGGGAAACGCCTGAGTCACTGAAATGCCTCTTTGATTCCATGAGGCTGAAATGTTCAAAAGGGAAGAAGAAAAAAATAAAAAGAGAGAGAGCGGAGCTAGTTAATGATCTGCAGGACAGAGGACAGGAAGGACCAGCACTTGCAGCGTGGGCTCTGCAGAGGAGAGGAGGCACAGGGAGATGTCTGGCAAGGGCTTTGGAAGGTGGAGAGTGCAGCAGGGAACTGAGTGCAGTGAACTGCCTAGTTCGTTTTCAGGGAGGGGGGAGGCACAGGAAAAAATCCTTCCCCAGCCTAATGCTGTCCCCCTCGTCCTGCTGCCTCTTGGCCAGCGTGTGCCAGCTTTGCACCCTCTGCCTGAGCAGTTCTGGGCCTGTGATCCTGGACTGGATTGCGGCTGTGCAGTGCAGCACAGCGTGGGGTGAGGACACAGGCCAGGGCGATGCTCTCCAGCAAACTTGGAAGGGCTGAATGTGTTGTCGATGCTCTGTGAGGGTGTAGGACGTAGTGGTACCTTTTTTTGCACTGGCAGACCCAGCTGGGCTGAAGCTGTCAGATGGGCACTGAGGGGCTGCTGTTGCACTTTGCTGAGCAGTGTGGGCAGCACTAGCCATCCTCCATCCCACATGCATGAAACTTGCCTGCAAGTTGCTGGTCCAGCCTGTGGGATTTAGGCTTTCAGTCCTGCTCAACATAGGGCCGATGAGCTGCAAAACAAACTTTTGAATCACTATGATCTAACGGTCCCTCCAAGCACAGCAGACTTGGAACTGTGGAGGGGAAAAACTGCTTTGCAAGGTCACCAGCCCCAGCACAGAGGAACTGACCCTTTCCATTGCCTGTCCTGGCTGGAGGACTCACGCAGTGGCTTGTGCTGGAGCTGTGTGTGCAGGCAGCAGCGAGGGGTTTGCTGAGACTGGGCAGCACCTGCTGTCCTGGGGCAGAAGGAGCAGGATGTCCCGAGCCTGCAGAAATCCCTGGCCTGGAGCGAGGCAAGTGGCCAGGGCAATGCAGTTACTGGCTGCTCTTTTGCTGGGACTGAAGGTCTCCCTGCTCATCCCCACTGGCCAGGTGTAAATCTCAAGGCCACCGAACAAACACATGGGCTGTGATGTGTGCCAGGTCAGGGGCTGTGAGCAGATTTGTTGCTGTTACAGGAAGAGCTGCAAATGCTTTCTGCGTAACCTGTTTTCTCTCCCTGTTTTGCAAAGCATCCTCAGTCTCCTGCAGGCAAGTTGGGCATAGCAGCAACTGCCTCCCTGTCCTCCCTGGGGAAATTCCTTGATGAAATGATTTAGAAACTGCAAAGAGAAGGAACTGGAGGAGAGAAGGAGATCTGACTTGCTCATTCATGGTTGTAAGAGTGTTTGGCGCTGCAAGCTCAGTGAAAAGCAATCCGCTCTGCAAGAAGCAGGCTTCTCTTCACCCTGAGAAGTGCCATGGAGGGCTGTACCCAACAGGTTTAGCTGCTCCTTGAACAGGGTGATGGAGGAGCGCACACCTGAAATCACTCCTTTCCTGGCCACAGGTGGGAGATGTGGAGGTGTACCCTTGCTGGAAGGTGTGCAGGGGTCCCCATGAACCCATTCTCCAGGGCTGTGTCCTGGCCTCCATCCTGGCCTCCCCAGTAGATGCATCTGGCTCCCTGCTTCCGTTGCTCCGTGGGGAGACCAACCTCCAGGTGATGCTAGTACACACCAGCCCGCTGTGGCTCCCATTCCCATGCAGGACAGGGCCGCCCTTCATGACAGGCGAGAGGGGAGGTGATGAAAAGCCCAGGGTGAGATGTGCCAGGGCTGAAGGGAGCTCAGCACCAGGGGGTGAGGGCTGCTGGTAAAGGCTCGCACACAAAGGGCCGTCCTGTCTTCACACCTGCGGGGCGGCCGGGGTGCTGACAGGGGGGATAATGCCACTGACAGAGGCACGGCGCTGGCAGAGCGCGGTGAGGCATTTCAAATAAAGGCAAGCAAAGTGGTGACAGGAGACATGCTTGGGCTTGTCGCAGGGGAAGGTGGTTGCTGTAGGCAGGGGCTGGGACCCTGCAGAGGGGACGGGGAAGGTCAGGCAGTTGCCGCTCATCTTCTGTCTCTGCAGTGTTCAAGTAATTTGGTGTTTGCTTGGGTGTGTCTTGGCCAGGCTGTTTTCTGCCACTGTGAGAGAAATAGGTGTTCTGTGTGAGCAGGGACTGGAGTCAGGGCTTGGGTGAAGGCTTGGAAAAGAAAAGGCTCCCCCACCATGGCCACCTTTTTGAAAAATATACAGCAGTCCATCCATCATGTTTTCCAAGAGTTTGGCTGAAGGTCCACATCAGAGACCACTGTGGTTTTCCAATTACTTTTCCTACTAGTCAAGTGTGACTGTGAATGCATGGCCATGCTTTTCCTATGATTTTTGGTGTCTTGTCCAGGGCATCAGGCCTGGGGTCCTGCTGGAACCAGCATGGTTGAATTCAGGTGGGCATTCAG
>NW_009715828.1:0-275 GCF_000703405.1 Apaloderma vittatum | reverse complement strand
CTTTGGTGGGTTTCAGCACAGGGCTGTGGTGGGCACCCATCACTAGATGATGAGGAGCCTGGGCTACCCAGCCCTTTCCTTACGATGTGCACCAAACCGCACCACTTCTAACCCCAAAGTACAGACATTGTCTCTGCTGGGAGATGTAGCCCAGGGCTGTGAGGCTTGTCTTGCTCCCTGGGAAGACCAGAAACCCTCAGGAGCCAGTGGGCCCTGTGCTGTGGGATCACTTGGGCTAACACCTCCATCGGGTCCTGCTACCTCCAGCCTGCTGT
>NW_009715827.1:11515-11744 GCF_000703405.1 Apaloderma vittatum | reverse complement strand
CAACCTTTACCGCTTCTGGCAGGAGGATGGCTTCCACAACGTCCATCACATCATGGCTCGCAAGTTCCAGCAGTTCGGGCCCATTTACAGGTGAGGAGGCATCCGGTCTCACATCCCTCCTCCCCTCCCTGCTCCTCAGCAGCTTTTGCAGTTTGGGATGCTGTTGGGATTCCCCGTCCTGCTCAGGGTGAGCGGTGGAGGTAAAGACCTGCTGGAGGAGCTTATCTTG
>NW_009715827.1:10857-11388 GCF_000703405.1 Apaloderma vittatum | reverse complement strand
CCCGGCCCCCACCGTGCCTGCCTGAGCTCCGGGGGCCTGGTCCTGCTGCACCCCCTGGGGTGGGACCCACAGGCAGGATTTTGGTGGGTACAATGCAGAAGGTGGTTGACTTGGGGGTGCTAAGAGAAGGTGATTGGCCTGGGGAGGTGAGAGGCTGCACAGGGGATGCGGATGGGGGTTGGGGTGCAGGGCTGACCCCCCTCCTCACCCTGGCAGGGAGAAGCTGGGCGTCTATGAGAGCGTGAACATCATCAGCCCCCAGGATGCTGCCACCCTCTTCCAGGCGGAGGGAACGCTGCCTGAACGCTTCAGCGTGCCCCCCTGGGTGGCTTACCGTGACTTCCGCAACAAGCCCTATGGCGTGCTCCTCAAGTGAGTCGGGGGGGCCAGGGTGGGGGGTGGGTGCCCTCAAAAGGAGGTCCCAGGTCCTACCACTACAGCCCCAGCACACGGGGCAGTGAGAATCTGGAGCAGCAGGAGGGTGATGGGGACCTTGGCTGGTCCTGGGCTTTTGGGGGGGCCATCCTCTGG
>NW_009715827.1:7528-10678 GCF_000703405.1 Apaloderma vittatum | reverse complement strand
AAGAGCGGCCGGGAGTGCTGGACGGCAGATTTCACCCACGAGCTCTTCCGCTTCGCCCTGGAGTGTGAGTGTCAGGGCTACAAGTCTCTTCAAGATGGGCCACACGCTGCATTTCCCCCAGCTTCTTCCTCAGAGATGGACCAACAAGCTTCTCCGACAAAGCCATAGGGTCTAGAGGGGTGCCCCCTTTCCAGACAAGGAGAGAACAACTCAGTGCTCTTGATAAAACACTTCTGTCATCTAACGGTCATCAGCTGGTAGCCAAGCCTAACCAGCAAGGGATGCCTTCACGGCCCCGCGATGCTCACAGCGAGCAAGAGGCCAAGTCAGACCCCTGGAGCTGGCCATGGGAGGGTGGAAGGGAGGGGTTTCCCCCAGCCAGGGCCCCTCACAGGAGCTTTGCTTGCAGCTGTGTGCCATGTGCTGTATGGGGAGCGGCTGGGGCTGCTGCAGGACTTCGTGGACCCCGAGGCTCAGCGCTTCATCGACGCCGTGACCCTGATGTTCCATACCACTTCACCCATGCTCTACCTGCCGCCCACCCTCCTCCGCCACCTCAATGCCAAGACGTGGCGGGACCATGTCCAGGCCTGGGATGCCATCTTCTCCCAGGGTGAGTGGTTCTCCTGTGTCACCCCAGGAACATTTGAGGACTTGGCTCCATAGTGCAGCCTCATCTCATCAGTGTGGAGACCTCTTGGGTCCAACCACCCGTTGCGGGGCCACTGAGGCCAGGAAGGATTTCCACATCTGGAGCTTGTGGGATGGAGCAGGGGCGAACCATCCAGGACCAATAAAGGCAGATGATGGGCATCATGTTGAGGGGCGCAGCTCTCCCAGAGTGGCTGGTGGCCTCAGAGACCTTTTGGCACCTGGGACAACCCTCCTGCAACCTCACCCTCTGTGCCCTCCCCCAGCTACTGCTGGGTCCTGCAGCAGGGACTGCAGTCCCAAGCTGACACAGGAGCAGTCCCCATGAAAAAGCCACCGGCAGAAGGCAGCGGTGTCCTAAGGTCTGGTGTCTTTCTCCTCCACTAATGGCCTTGTCTCTGTCTCCTCAGCGGACAAATGCATACAAAACGTCTACCGGGACCTGCGGCTGCAACGTAAGAGCACCAAGGAGTACATGGGCATCCTCTGCAGCCTCATCATGCAGGACAAGCTGCCCTTGGATGACATCAAGGCCAGTGTCACCGAGATGATGGCGGGCGGGGTGGACACAGTAAGGAGCGGGCAGGGGTGCTGGGCAGGGAAGTGGTCCAGGCTAGTGTTGAGCCTTGCTCCCCTGCCTCGCTCCAGACCTCCATGACGCTGCAGTGGGCCATGTTCGAGCTGGCACGGTCCCCAAGGGTCCAGGAGCAGTTGCGGGCAGAGGTCCTGGCCGCCAAGCAAGAGGCAGCTGGGGACAGGGTGAAGATGCTGAAAACCATCCGGTTGCTCAAAGCTGCCATCAAGGAGACGCTCAGGTGAGGAGGAACCCCCAACCCTGACCCTGAAAAACACCCTCCCCAAATGGCTGAAGCTGCTGGGATGTGGCGAGGCCGTCCCCACAACCAGGCACGTGGCACCTGTTCCTCCCCAGGCTGCACCCAGTGGCAGTGACCCTGCAGAGGTACACCACGCAAGAGGTCATTCTCCAGGACTACCGCATCCCCCCCAAGGTGAGCCACCTGCTCCTTCCTCACCCTGACCTGCTTCTCATGGGGCTCTGGGTGCACCTGGAGCACAGATGGGTGATGTGGGGGGATGCAGCCATGGGGCTTGACCCCATCCCTGCACCCCAAGCACCAGCAAACCACGCAAGATGCCCAGGGACGACTCCTTCCCCACAGACACTGGTGCAGGTTGGTCTCTACGCCATGGGTCGTGATCCTGAGGTCTTCCCCAAGCCAGAGCAGTTCATCCCCCAGCGCTGGCTGGCAGCTGGTCCCAAACACTTCAAGGGGCTGGGTTTCGGTTTTGGACCCCGCCAGTGTCTGGGACGTCGGATTGCTGAGCTGGAGATGCAGCTCTTCCTCATGCAGGTCAGCATCTCGCTGTTGGGGACACCGGGGACTTGGCGCTGGAAGGGACCAGGGAGGTGGCACATGGGTGTTGGTACCTCCAGTGTTTTGCCACTGTTCCTTTCTCCTCCATCACAGATCTTGGAGAACTTCAAGATTGAAACCATGAGAGCAGTTGAAGTCGGGACCAAATTCGATCTCATCCTCATCCCAGACAAACCCATCTACTTAACTTTACGGCCCCTCCAGTCCCAGGAGTGAGGAACCTGATCCTGGGTGACACCCAGCCAGTCCCCATTTTGAAGGGGGACCATCCCCAGCAAAGGCCCTTTCAGCTCCTTTACAGCTGCAATCTGGCCCCAGGGATGTGATTTGGGGAACAGCTGGGACGCTTTCACGGTCATGGCCTTGTCCCTGCCTTCACTTCAACCCGCTCAAGGCTGCGCTTAACGCCACAGGGGAGATTAACCCGAGCAACCCCCACCCCTGTAACCGCCAAGGGAGTGTGGGGTTGGGGGGAGTGGGGGTGCTGCTGCACCCTGCTGCTGCTGGGTGATTCCCCAAGGACCACACTCTTCTGACACCCTCCAATGTTTTGCTTTGCCTCTGATTTACTCTGGAATTTCATCATGTGAAAAAGCACCAACTTCATTTCCTTTTTTTTTTCCCCACCAGGGTTGGGTTGCTCCGTCTGTCGGGTCAGGGCAGGGGGGGTAGAACTTGCGGTCTTCTCCGGGGGGCCATGGAGATCACCGGCAGGTTCTGGTGGGGAATGGCAGGCAAATGGTCCCAGGAAACAATAAACCCTCCCTGATGTGGGTCGGGGCATGGAGACCCTCCACTATTTCTCCCATCCCAGCTACCTGAGTGTAGAGGGGAGGCTCTGAGCCCCCCTTCACCCCCCTGGCTGCCAACCCTCAAGTGGTGTCCCCCCTGGGTGCTCACCGAGGCATAGGGGAAGCCGTGGTCCCTCTCCAGCAGCCGAGTGCTGAGCTCCTGCTTCTCCCGTCCCCACCTCCTTGCTGTCTCCTCCAGCTGACACCAATCCAAACCAAGTGGGCTTTCTCTGGAGGGCGCTCGCCCTCCTCAAGCCCGCCACCAGCAAGTGGGGTGCTGGAGGGGGATACTCACCTGCCTCTCCAGCACC
>NW_009715827.1:6347-7509 GCF_000703405.1 Apaloderma vittatum | reverse complement strand
GCCAGCAAAGACAGCTTCTCCATGCCCCCCAAAACAGCCTGCGGTGGAGGAAGCAAGCCGCGGGGGTGGCTATTAACCCCTGAAGCCAGAGATGCCACCTAGATGCTGCGCTCAATGTTCCCAGTTACCCCCTGGTGTTGCTTTCTGGGGTTCTATGGCTCTGCCCTCCATCCCAGCCCTGTGACCCCCTTCCCAGTCTCACCGGTAAGGCTGGGGGCGGCAGGGCGATGGGGGCCAAGTTGTGGGGGTGCCTTGCCAGCTCCTCCCGCAGCCTGTGGTTCTCGGCCAGCAGTGCAGTGTAGACCTCCCCAGAGAGGGCTTCACCTGCGAGGTGGAGTTGGGGGCCCCCACAATGCAGAGATGGGGACTAGGAGCAAGTCCTCACCTCTCCCATGCCCAGGGATGGGTGCTGGAGGGCTCAGAACCAGCTCTGACACCCCCCTCCCTCCAAACCATCTCATGGTACAAACCATCAGAAGGGGATGACCACTGACAGAGCCCAGCAGTTCTGAGTCCCCCCACCCTGAAGGGTCCCCATCCCCACTTGCACCCACCCACTTGCTTCTCAGCGTTCCTGCCCACCCTGGAGAGCTTCTCCTGCAGCACCTGCTCCATTGCCTCGATCACCTGTGGGAGAGAGCAGAGCCGTCCCCGTGTCACCAGCTCAAAGCAAAGCTGTGGTGACCATCATTTCTCCTCAGCCATGGTGGTCCTGGGACTCAGTAGTGTTCATGGAGGTGTGAGATGAGCCAGAGGGTCCTGCCTCCTCCACAGGACCTCATACCTTTCTCACCCCACCCCCATATCCCCCAACTCACCTTCTCCTGTTGCCGTACCGTCTCCTCCAAGCCCTTCATCTTGGCCACCTTCTCCTGGCACCTCCTCAGCGTGACTTTCTCCTGCTGGTGGGCTTGCTGGAGCAGCACCAGGTCCTTCTCATGGTCATTTTTCTGTGGAGGTCGAGGGCAAGAAGGGGAGAACCCCCCCCTCAGGGACCTTTGTGCCAAGTCTCAGGCCTTAGGACATCAATTGTACAGCTGGGAAAGCCTCATGGTGGGAGTCTGGGCGCTCTCAGGCACTTGCTTGGCTATGGAGGTGTCATGATGCTCTCCCTGCTGCCCCCCTGCTCCTCCACACCCCCCAATCCCTCAGGCAGCCCCTG
>NW_009715827.1:6018-6251 GCF_000703405.1 Apaloderma vittatum | reverse complement strand
CCCCCCTGCCCCTCCACCCCCCCCAATCCCTCAGGCAGCCCCTGCCCATGTCCGTACCCGGATCAGCTCATTCTGCAGCTGCTGGACACGGTCCTTCAGCCTCCTCATCTCCGCCGTGCCAGCCGCCAGCTTGTGCTTGAGGGTGGCTGCAATAGCCAGTGCCACATCTTCATCACCCGGCTGGGGACAGCAGGGAGAGGGGGTATTCCCAGTTTCCACCTCCCCCTCCCCCC
>NW_009715827.1:3925-5925 GCF_000703405.1 Apaloderma vittatum | reverse complement strand
CAGGTGCCCATTCTCCATCTCCAGGCTGGTGACCTGCTGGCGCAGGGACAGGAGGTCCCCAGCCATCCGCTGCATCGCCAGGCGATAGCCACTCACCTCCTGCCAGCCCAGAGCAGAGCTTCTGGCACCCCGCTGCCAGCCGGGGCTTTCGCCAGCACCAGGAGCTCAGCTGAGGATATTTGTCTTGAGGGTCAGACCTATCATGGAGGAGCTAAGAAACATGCATTTTTTTCCCTTCCTCTTGCAACTATCTACCCTTCTCTTTCCCATCCAGCCACATACTCATCCTTCTCTTCACCATCCATCCATCCATCCATCCCTCCCTCCCTCCATCCATCCATCTATCCATCTCCACCTATGCATTCTTCTCTTCCCCAACCATCCAACCTTCTCTCCTGTCTATCCACACCTTCTCCTCTCCACCCACCCACCTCTCCTTCTGCCTCATTTTCCCAACTCTTCCCCTCCCCCTCTTAGGGGAAAAGCAACTCTCCGTGGGGTGGAGCAGTGTTGGAGTTGTGGGTCAACCTCAGCATCTGAGCTTTTATGGGACTTTGCAGGAAGAATGGAAGGATGAATGTTTTATACAGAGGAGTAGGGGGGCATTTTTTAGCACCTGGGGTAGCTGAGGGGAAATAATTCCCTGAGGGTTTGTACCTTCTCAGGCTGACCCTCTAGAACCCCTCCTTGCCAGGCCGGGAGGATCCAAAAGGGTCCTGGCAGTGAGGACCTTGGCCAGAGGGAACCGCCTGCCTCCAGCTCCCCTTGGCCCCTCGCTGCCAACCTTGGGGCTGGCCTTGGCCAGCGGCCCGCAGCAGGGGAGGGAGAGTGTAGAGGGGGTGCAGCAGCATCATGCAGCCTTGGGGAAGGGAGCGAAAGGGGGGGTAGGTGCAGCCAGAGGCTTGGCTCCTTCCTCTGCATCTGTCTGTGAGCTCTTCATGCCCAAGATAAAGCCCCTCCAGCCAAACTCAGGGTCTACCCCCTCTACTTTCATTCACTAACAGTATCCTTGGTCCTCACGGGAGCCAGGACCCACCTCAGGGACACTGCTGTCCCTCTGCTGCCCTCCAGTCCTCCCGTCTCCCCAGCACTCACCATCTCCTGATGGTCCTCGATGATCTCCTGGGACCTGAGGAGCAGAGATTGGGGGGACACCCTTGACTTGCTGAGGATGGGAGGAGGAACCCTCCATAGGAAACAAGGGCCTGTTTGGGGTGCTGGACGGGGGATGAGACTGGTGGGGCTGGGGATGCAGGATGGGTGGGAGCACGGAGGAGATGAGGAGGAAGATGGGCAGCAATGGGGCAGGAGGAGAAGCAGCTGGAGAAAACATGAGGAGGATAGAGAAAGGAGAAAACCACCCCAAGAAGAAGTGGCAAAGAAGGAGCCGAAAAATTGGTGTGGCCATACCTCTGCTCCTCCGATGGCTGCTTTCTGGGCAAGATGCTGGCCACGGCGTCAACTGCCGGCAGGGACACATCATCTTGGTGGAGCTGGCAGGAGACATCAGAGCAGAGGGTAAGGATGAGGAAAGCCCTCTGAGAGCAGCAAGCTCCTTCAGCCCCTTCCCCACAGCCTGGCTTCCACCTGTTGCCATCATTCCTTTGGGGGTCAGGACCCAGCCCTCCCCTCAAAACCTCTGGCATGGCTGGCTGCGATGCCTCAGGGATCTCCCTTTGGGGCTTGGTTGCAACGTGGCGTGGCCGCAGGGCGGGCAGACCTTCTCCTGAGGCTGGGGACGCTTCAGAATGCCTGGCTTTGGCAACACCTCATGCCTGGACCTTTGAGCCATGCACCCTCCAGAGGAAACTCGGCTACGACCAAAACCAACCCCAAATGGGTGCTGTCCTCGGAGCAGGGACCTTG
The DNA here is from genome assembly GCF_000703405.1 of Apaloderma vittatum. NCBI lineage: Eukaryota > Metazoa > Chordata > Aves > Trogoniformes > Trogonidae > Apaloderma > Apaloderma vittatum. The sequence continues at coordinate 4,059 of NW_009715827.1, read as the reverse complement.
CGGTCCTTAGCTCCCCTTGGTGACACCAGCCACAGGGTGACACCCCGATCCCTGCCCACCCCCCGAGCACTCACAGTGGAGGAGAAGGGTCTGTAGAACAGCACTGTCCTCACTCCTGGGGGGCCCATCTTCCC